>NC_136072.1:123500553-123688053 GCF_964261635.1 Lissotriton helveticus
GGATAGCGTAGAGGTAAAAATTACTATTCCCACTCCAAAGAGTGCAACAGTAGGGAAAGTGTTGGATAGCGTAGGGTTTAAAATTAGTATTCCCACTCCCAAGAGTGCAACAGTAGGGAAAGCTTTGGATACCGTAGGGGTTAAAATTACTATTCCCACTCCAAAGAGTGCAACAGTAGGGAAAGCGTTGGATAGCGTAGAGGTAAAAATTAATATTCCCACTCCAGTGGGTGAAACAGTGGGGAAAACGTTGGATAGCGTAGGGTAAAAATTACTATCCCCACTCCAGTGAGTGCAACAGTAGGGAAAACGTTGGATAGCGTAGAGGTAAAAATTACTATTCCCACTCCAAAGAGTGCAACAGTAGGGAAAGTGTTGGATAGCGTAGGGTTTAAAATTAGTATTCCCACTCCAAAGAGTGCAACAGTAGACAAAGCGTTGGATAGCGTAGGGGTTAAAATTACTATTCCCACTCCAAAGAGTGCAACAGTAGGGAAAGCGTTGGATAGCATAGTGGTAAAAATTACTATTCCCACTCCAGAGAGTGCAACAGTAGGGAAATTAAATACTTCATATATTATTTCAATAAATATAAATTAATATCTATAAAAAATTAATTAAAAGTAATTACCAATTTAATATTATATAATAATAAATCAATTAAAATTACAAATTAAAATTATTACAATTATGTACCTATTAATACAAATTAATTACAAATTAACAATTAATAATTTATTTAACATTTAAAAATTAATTAACAATTAATTCAAATTAAATAAAATTAAATACATTGATTTATTTAATTAATTATAAATAAATTACTTCCCACCCTATTCCCCTATAAACCCACAACCCACTACAGAAAATAAATTAGTAAAATTAACATAATTAGCAATTAATCAATTAAATAAAATTAATTGGCAATTCAAATGTAATTAATTACCCATAAAAAATTAATTAACAATTAATTCTAAATAAATACCAATAAATAATTTTACATATGTAATTAATTATAAATAAACTACTACCCACCCAATTCCCCTATAAACCCACAACCCGCTACAGAAAATAAATTATTAAAATTAACATAATTAGCAAGTAATCGATTAATTAAAATTAATTGCCAATTAAAATTTAATTAATTACCAAATATAAATTAATTAACAATTAATTAAAAATGAATACCATTAAATAAATGTACATATTTAATTAATTATAATTAAATTACTTCCCACCCTATTCCCCTAAAAACCCACATCCCGCTACAGAATTAAATTATACAACAATTTAAAAAAAAAACATCATTAATTAAAATAAATTATAACATAAATACACACTTTTCACACATATAATAACATAAAAAACACTATAAAAAATTCGATATTATTAAAAATTCGATAATTTTAATAACCTATATTATATACTTCGATATTTTAACTGTCTATATTTTTCACATTCGATATTACATTACTTACCTTAAAAACGATATTTTTGATTTCTATATTCTGTCCATTCGATATTTTGTCCATTCTATATTTTAAACTCGATATTATGTCCATTCGATATTTTGACTGTTTACCAAAGAATAGACTTCATTCTGCTTAAAGTATCAATTCGAATAGAAGAGATATTCAAATAAGGCCACAACGCAGCCTCCATGTCTGGATTGCTGTGTGGATACAATACTTGCATACAGAAAATGACCCTGGAGCTAACGGTTACGAGATAGGGATTTCCTGGCACCATTCCACAACAGCTGTGGTCACTTATTAGAACGTAGCTGTCTGAAAAATGGCTCTATCTGTTTTGCAGGAGTGCCATGCAGGTGACATGAAAGGTTATTTGAAGACCCTTCGCAGGCTCCATGCAAGTTAATACCTTGACATAGAAGTGTACCACTTAGTGATTTTTTACAATTTTTTCCACTAAGGAATACCTCCTTTTTCCCTTCACTGTAACATTTGTGTGTGTAAGGTAAATCCCAGGTTGATTTGATGTATCCTGTACCCAACCTTTCATACAGGCCTGCTGGTATATACTCTTGGCAATATTTAAACTGGAAAGCTGTTATCGGAATTGTGATTGTTCCGTGTATTATCCATTCAATGACAGGTCTTTCTGACATTGTCAATGGTAATCTCTCAAGTTTTTCAATGCTCAGTATCGTATAGTCTGCTCCTTTTTGTGCCAAACTGATTTGTTTATCAGTAAGGTTAAAGATAGAAAATAATGACGTTGTGTTGATTAAACGCCATGGCACGTAGCCTGAACGCAGATTTTGCAACGTTCAGCCAAGCTGTACAATAGAACGTAATTGGGACTGACCATGTTGTAACATTAGCAAGTCCTGCTCTATTATATTAATAGCAGATGATACAATGCTGTCCAGGGAATATATTCTGGAGGACAGAGTCATTAACCCATTGTCCACTACAGAAAGTGATTTTTCCAAATTAATACGACCAATTTCTCGTATTTTTTCTGCTGTTTCAATTTGTGTTACTTTCCAAGCCTCACTGTAAGCAGCGTATATACCGGCGGATATTAAACATTTTTGACGCTGTTTGCGTGGTCCCAGTATGAAATCACGCAAGTCAGCACCGTCTTTAAGTAAAGTCAAGTGTTGCTTAATTTCAGCTAGTGTGGATTTCTGTAGCCACTCAAGGCATAGTTTCCCTTCACTGTATGTTGTATCTATCCCTGGATGTTGTCTCTGGGAGTATATTGGGTCTGTCAAGTAATCAAAGGAGAATGGACACTTGTAGCTTCATAACCATTGGTTAGCATGGATCACCCTCATAAACGCTATGTTGTTGTTTGCGGTGTATATCTATTTTACGCCCCACATTCGCGTTATGGCATAGTCATCGGATGTCCAATTTCGTGCTATATGCCAGCCTCATCCCGAGGCAACCTCTGGTCTGGGTAGCAGTGTCTAGAGAATGAGGGGCACCCCAGAGGGAAGGTGAGAGAAAGGGAATAGGTGGCTTAAAAAACAGAGTCTCACCGGAAGAAACTTTAATAAAAAGGTGGAATTCTGTGGTTCAAAATTATGGTGGGTATACTGATGGATCAGGTTACTGGATCTTCTTATACCACTTTATGGACATGGTATCTTGGGTCTGGCCTGGTCATTTTGAACCCCTGTGTTTTGTTCAGGAATCTATCTTGACAGTTATTTGTGTCTGTGGGCCAGATCAACCATTTTTTCCAATCAGGATGTGTTCTGTTTTGGTATAAAATGTGGGATACGTCTATCTCGACATCTGTAGTGCTATTACTGTCAGGTGTTGGCTCTGAAATAGACGGTTTATTTAAGTCTTTTATCTTAGCTAGGCCAAGACAAGTAGTTTGATGAATTGTATCATTTAGAAATATCATTTGTTCTGGGATCATGCAGGCCCTAAATAATGCTTCTAGGCCTTGTACCTGCCAATCTTTGGTACCCCAGATGGTTTTTGTTTCAATGTTGTTTTTCCAAAATTCGAAACTAAATGTAGACTTTTTGTCATAAAGTTTTTCAAAATAAATCAATTTAGTATTTGTCAACATTGTTTTCATTCCTGTCTTATTTAACATTTTGAAATAAAACGTTTCTAGATCACTGTTGTTAAACCCTGAGAAGTATTGGAATTTCTCATAAAATGTTTTCAAACTGCCTTTTGGCAGATTTGGACAATGTTCCCATTGATTATATTTAAAAACATTTCTAGGCTGAGCAGTTTTATGCAAATAGTGATCACCAAAATGATTATAACAATATAACTCTTCATAATTTGATGAACCCTGTAAATAATCATGTTCCATGAATTTAGCTGACATTACTAAATATGACATCATATTATTAATGTTTTCAAAGTCCCAATCATCAGAGAAAGTACTTGGTGTCACAAAGTCACTTAAGGAAACCTTAAACTGGTGTGGATATTTCAAGAGCTCAATCGGGCCAAAAATGTCATAATCAGTTATGTCCCATGCTACCCCACCGGGTATTGGATTGGCTGTGATGTTCACTGATGACAGTTCTCTTTTCTCGATGTGAGAGGATGTGTGAGGCTTTAGGACCAAGTTGATGTTCTGACTTGCTGTGTCCATTGTACTATATTTTCAATCAATGAATTTTCCCAAACATAGAACCATGATGAGCCAAAGCAGGAGGAAAAGTACTCCTAACACAATCCAAAATTCAATCCATGGTGAAATCAGATATGTTTCTTTTAGTTGGTGAAAAAGTTCAGTCACTTTGTGTTTGAAAGTTTTTGTTGCTGGCGTTTCTTCTTGCTCGCTTGGATCTTCAGAAAAGTTATCGTAAATTGATGAAGTAGCCAGATGCAGTTCTGTCAATTGTTGGAATTGCTTCCGGATTTTCAATTGTCTTTGGATCATTCTTTGTTTCATTAGCATAGTCTGAGGCTACATCGTTGTAGACAGGTGTTTCTTGACGAACTGTTGCAATTTGGGTTTCAAGAGGCACAAGTTCCATTGCTTTGTTGCATAGTCCTTTTTTATTCACTGCAAGTTTATCAAATGTGATTAATCTCTCAGTTTGAACCTCTTGGATTGTAGCAAATTTTGGTATTCTGCTATTTCTTGGGAGTCCACTTGGCCTACTACTTATTATTGGCCACATGATTGTGGTTTTACCAGGTCGATGGATACAACTCGGTTCTCCTTTTTACCAGCAAGTGGCGATAGTACAACTGATCTTGTTCCGCTGACAGCTAAGACAGGTACTGCTTTTCTGTAAGAAGGCCCAAATTCCTTCTTCACCGCGATCTTCTCTCTGACCAGATCCCCAATCTTTGGAATCCAGACAGGTCTTGCTGGGACAGGTGGTTTTTCTTCAGTGGCTGTTGGCTGTTGCTTTAACTTTATGTTACTCAGGCTTCTTCTAGTTTCATTTAAGTCCTGTAAAACAGCCAAACGGTCTTTGATATCAAAGGATTTTTCTTCTACCACTGAAGTGTGACAATCAAGATCCTGAATGTTCATTCTAGTACCGAACAATAGTTCGTATGGAGTGAGACCTTTTAGAGAATTTCTTGGCAGATTATTAAGACTACGTTGGACACTTGTTAAATGTTGGACCCACCCATCACCCGAACCTAATACCCTCGCCGTTATAGATTGCTTTATGTCCTGTTTTTTTCTTTCCACTATCGCATTTGCCTCAGGATGGAATGGAGAAGAGTACCTCAATGCAATGCCCATGCGGGCCATGGCCTCCTTGTAAGCCAGAGAGCTAAACGCAGGACGCTGGTCAGAATGTAGCATGCCAATTGCGTATATGCCGATAAAGACTCGCAAATCTTTGTATAACAGTTCTGGCGTCAGCCGAGGGCTGGTGTCTACATTTTAAGTGAATCTAGTCTTACATATTAATGGGGACGCATTTCTCCTGCTGGATTTCTGCGTATAGATAGCCTGATGCTTTCTAATAAAAGGGTCCTGGCAATACTCCGGTCGGTTCACAACTGCGATCTCTGTTGCAGTCTGGACAATCCTTTGCAAATTTGTAATGTTGCAGGCTCATCCCCGGCCACCAGTATTCTGATTGTAATTCTTTTAGAGATTTCCCGATCTCTTGGTGCCTAAGACCTTCACCCATGTGTGCGTCTGCTATTAATAAGACTCTCCGGTTCGTGTTTGGAATTACTCTGTCCCCCAGTCCAGGGATTTGAGCAAAAGGAACGGAGTTTGCATCAATTATGTATGTATTACTGAGTGGATAGTTCAGAGGTAATGCTGCATAGTCGCCTTTCAAGGACGCTTTTACCGCCAGCATAGTTTCTCCGTCTATGTGTTTTTTAGAATGCTTTTTTGTGGCTACGGAAGCCGGTTGAGCAGCTTCCGCTGTGGCTTTGTTAGCCAATGAATTCCCTGCAACGTGAACGCCATCACGTTGATGACTCAGTGTACGTATTCGGTGAGTCTTTTGTAGTTATTTCTGCAAAAGAACTACTTGTTCCCAAAGCTTTTTATGCTTTATTGTGGCACCTGTGTCATCTTTGTAATCGTTTTGAACCCAGCTCTGCAAGTCATTATTGTAAGACCTGACGCAGAAATGCGAATCGCACACTATTAGTGTCAGGAATTCACGATCGGCATTTTCAAGCGCCATCTTTAAAGACCTGATTTCAGTTCGCTGAGCTGAACAGTTTCTCAATGATTCAGTTTTGGTGACTATCGGTCTGAATTTACCAAAGCGTCAGCGACCTTTAACAATCGCGCACGCTGCGTTGTAGGATTTTTTCTCTACATCGTAGTGTTGTGCAAATCTGTCCATGTAGATTACACATGTGTACTGTTCGAGAGGCAGAATTTCGATCGGCAGAGGATATTCTTCTTCATATTCTAGATCTTCTAGTTTTTTTCATTTTCGGGTCAAAATAGTATTTCACGTCTTCTGCAGCAAGAGAATTTTCCCATTGTATCCATTTTGGATCTAATGCCACAGCATTCAAATTGCGTGGGCTTGTTAATGCCTCAAGGGCTGATTCTGCTGTTAAAACAGTTATCTTCCTGCCTTGGGCTTGGGCTCTTTCTTTTGCTACAGCAGTTTGAACCGATATTAGAATTTTTTCAGTGGAAGTGAATTTCATTTCAGCTTGTATGTACAAGTCAGATTTGTAAGCTATTGGTACTGTTTCTCCCTCATTAGAGGTCAGGTACGTGAATCCGCATCTTCCTGGGATGACTCGGATTACAAGGTTGCGTACGTTTTCGCGAGTTTGCAATTTTGTTTTAGCTAACATGTCTGTTTGCAATGATCTTAAAATTTCTGTGTGTTTCTGAGTCCAATTGATTGGTTTGAAATCAGGTTTTATTAATTTATAGAGAGGTTTAACCCTCTCTGCATAATTTAGAATGTATGTTCTTCCGAAATTCAGGAAACCTAGTATTGATTGCAAATTCTTCAGCGTTTTTGGTGCTTGGAGTACAGCACACTTCTCTAAGAAGTTATCTGCTAGGCTTTTGCCTTCATTTGATAATTCATATCCTAAAAACAGGACAGTTGGATGGGCAATTCGTGACTTTTTAAAGTTGAATTTGTAACCCTCAGCTGCAAACCCAAGTATTATGGTGTTCACTCTTTTCAAGTGAGTCTCCAGGTCATCATCTGTGAGATGGATGTCATCGACATAAGATCATGCCTCATCATCATATATTTGTAGTAACTCTGTTACCCTTGCTGAGAATAATCCTGGGCTATTCTTGAATCCCTGTGGGAGTCGACAGAAGTGTTTTTGCGACCCCATTATTGAGAAAGCGGTCAAATACCTGCTTTCAGGTGCAATGTTTTGACAAAAGAATCCATTAGAGATATCTAATGTCGTTTTATATTTTTTGCGCACAATGTTATTCATTAGTGCTGCACTGTGTGAGTTTTGTACTGCAAATGTTTTGCAACAGGAGTTTAGGTGTCTGTAGTCCAAAACTAGACGATATGAATCGTCTAGCTTGGAGACAGGAAACAAAGGATTGTTCATTTGTGAGGTGCATGTTTCAATCACCCGCTGGTATTCAACTTGATCTAAGATCTCCCTGACTTGCTTTTTAGCTTCTTGTTTAACTGGGTACTGCCTTTGTGCAGTGGGTTGACTTTTTAACTGGATTTTGTGAGGAGGAGAATCCTCATCCCATCCTACATGATTTTTATATAATGCAGGAGCTTGGGCTACTGCCCATTTTCTTGCATATATCGATTCTTTTATTAATTGAAATATGATTTGAGAAGGCAGGCATAATCATTTCTTTGCCATGAGGGCACTCCCTGACAAACTCTGGTGACCAGTCTTTCTCAGCTAGGAGGATGTCATAGCCTTTCAAAAGGTTATCCCAAAAGAGACCCCTTACTTTCCTAGTCTTGTCCCCCTCTATATGCAATGTTATTTCGTATATTTTATGAGGTTTGCCAACTCTGGTATCTGCAGTTTCCACCTGAATGTATTCATTCGTGTCCACTGTCTCCAGAAGATTCATCTTGATCTTGCGAGCTATGGTCACTTCTGCTGCGCTGTCTAGCATTGTCTGGGCCCACTCTCCGTTTTTCAGTTGTGTCCTCAGAATCCTCGGCATGTTTAATTCTAATGCTGGCTACCTTCTTTCTTGGAAATTGTAATTTTTTACTTTGATGAGCAGGTTCCTTGTCTTTGGACTTGACGTGCTCTTCCTTGTGTTCTGACCGTCCTCTTCTTTCCGATTTCTGTGAGTAAGTCTGAAAAGATCGAGAGGGACGTGTATCAATATCTTGATATCTATCAGGTTTTTTCAAATTATCCCTGTTTCTAAGGTTGTATCTTTTCTCAGAGGGCTCCCTCTGGGGAAACTTGTTTCCTCGGTCCAGAGATCTTTCTCTCCATTGAGGAGACCTTCCTCTGGACTGGAATCGTTTTTCTCTGGGAGTGGATTGTTTATTACCATCCCAACTCTTTTTTGGAGTATTTAGATTATTTTTAATAAATGTTTTTTCACGTTTTTCAGTTAGTTGGGGTTTTACTGGTTTCCCACCCAAACTATCTCTACCTAGTTCTTCATAGGATTTTTCTATGATTCTGGCAAGTTCAAATGGTTGTTATGCTATATCTGTTTCTTTCCATTTCTGGCGGATCGCCACAAATGCTGCGTCTCCTTTTATGTTGGCTAATAATATAGCCGAGACCTGTTTGAAGTCTTTCAGTAATTTCATACCCAGAGTTAAAGCAGGTTCTGGACCGTATTCCTTTTGAATCTGTCTTAGCACATCTGGTATTATCGCCATAGACGGAACACCATGTGTTTTTGTGTATATTGAAGCAAAGACTGTGCCCCAAGTGTCACAGTCTTCCACATGTGGTGCGATCCCCATTGGAAGACAGATAGTCAGAATTCTGTGTTTTTCATGAGCTGTAGTATTAGGAAATACTGCCTCTATTTGAGTGATTTTTTGTGCTAACCAGAATGGAATTTGTTCCCGTTTTGAGGGTATTTTACCAAGACATGATTGTATGTTCTGTGGTGTAATTTTGTTTGTGTTCCCCTGATGAGGGGTCAGCTGTGAAATGTTAATCGCTAGTTGAACTGTTGAAGTCCGCATTACATATTGGACCAATTGTCCATGTATTTTAATTAGTAGTTTTAGCTGAGCTAAAAGTTCCCGGTCTGACATTTTATCAATGTCAGGATGTGGTGTGTAGCTGGCTAGAACCGGCCACGTTGCTCTAGGTCTACCTAGTGGACCGAGCCTGGTGATGTGATTTTGATGTTTTAGGGCGCCAGTAAACCAGAGCAGGTGCTCTTGGTAATTTAGTGGGATTTCAACGTCCTCGAAAGGAGTGTATTCATCCGGAGGTTCCTCTATTTTGTAATAGTGGAATTCGTGTGTTACAGCGTTTGCTGCTGGAAAGTTTATCCATGAATAGAATACCTCTGTCTGCCGATATTCATGGGCCTCTACCACGAATATGACTGTACCACCTCTTGGTGTTAGTCCATTTTCTATAAGTTTAAGAGTTATAGTTTTTCTTATATTTACCAGAATGATTATAGCATTCGGGTCGTTTTGTTGGATAGTTGTGTCATCCACTAGGAGTTGAGCTGCTATTCTAGCTTCCTCCCTTTCGTCTTCACTTTCCGTCATTTTACTGACTGAAAGGTTTTTGTTGCAGATCAAGTTTCAAGGAAACAAAGATTAGGTGCACAATATTTTGGAACACTGTATCCTTCAACGTTGACTAAATCAAAAACTAATACATAGGAATCTCTTCCTACTAAGTTCCGGCGGATTTTAACCTTTTACCCACTCCAGACGTCTATTGGAGTTTTTACGGGAAAAGGGTCTGTGTGAAAAAGCACGACTGAGTTACTCTAGTGTCTTGCGTTAGATTATCACCTTACCAAACGTTGGGCGCCATGTAGTGTAGTTCCTATATTCCCAATAGGCTCTGCGCATTGGAATAATATAATCAGCAGTGTAGACGTAGGACTGAGGTCGACTAGGTCTCTACTGACTATATTAGACTTAATTAGTTTTCCCAGCTAGCTCAGAGGTCACTAGAAACTTTCTCGAATGTTCAGGAAAGAGTTAACTCTCCGGATTTAGACAAGAAGGGATTAGCTTCTGACAACCATATAACATGACAACTTTGCTCCCTCAGAATAAGAGTGTATCTCTAGAGTCGTGTGAAAACAATAGACAGCTATTTTACTCAGTCAATCGTGCACACTTAGTTTCACCAGAGTGCAGAGAAATAGAGAGACGGGCGTTTTCAATAAAAGGTGTTTTTTATTGAGCAGTCTTCTTTCTCATGCAAGAGAAATGAATTGCCACAATTGCAATACTTAACATGAAGTAAAGTGCGTACAGTAAAAGGAGTATTATAAAATAATACTGTAAAAGCATTGATATGGTTTCTTAGCCATATGATACTTTAAAATGGATAAAATATATACATACATAAAAACATTGACTAACGTACTCAACTGGTGCTTCTAAATACGCCTACCCCGGTGTACCTGACCTAAGCCTAATACGTGGGAAGGAGTAAGTAAGTAGCAGTTTAAGTTAAGTTGGTTTTGCCAAGAATCTGAATCAAGAATTCTCTTAAGGAGAGGAGCTACGCTCGCAACCAAGATGGCCGCATAAGCTCCCGGCTCCGCCAACCTCCGCCAGAGGCTCATGAATCCTGACTCCCATCCTGATTTCCCGCCGGACTCCCATGCAGGTGAACTGCGCCTGATTCGAAAGGTGCAATCCCGGAATTTCTGGCTGCTCGAACGGTGAAGATATGCCGTGTGCCATTCTTGAAGCCGGGGCCTCGAGTTCTAACCCGGCCGGGTTGGAGTCGAACAACATCGGCCGCGAAACGTGGGTGGTTCCGGTCTCCTGAAGCGGCGCTTTTCTTCTCCCGTTTTGGACGGTGATCTGGTGACAGCTCAACCCCGCAATTACGGTGGCCCATTGTACTGACTATTTCTTTGGGGATCCACTGCCCGGAGGCCCCGTTGAGCTCCCGGGGGTTCTCTGGGCTCGGTTCCTCGTGGGCTGCGACGGTACAGCTATCGTGCTTTGGAAGTGTTTAAAGTGGTTTTCTACATTGCTTCTGCCCTGTGCCCCGGAGAAGTAGACCTCTGGGCACCCGGACACCCGCCCGGTCGCTCATTGAGGGGCGATGGAGCGGGCTGACACTACACCGTCGCTACGCTCTGTAATGGCCGCCATTTTGGAGCTCCACACACGAATCACCGCCACCTTCCAGGGGATGGTCGTAACTGTTGATCGTATAAGCCTGAGACCGGATTCCGGCCCTTTGTTACTAGAGAGCCGAGATACTTCACCCGCGGCTAACGTTTTGATTGGCACCGAGGACCCTGTGCAGAATACTGACTAGGAAACTTCCTGCAACCCTAAGATGGCGGCGATCGAGGCCAAAAGGACTGGATGTGTATTTATCCCTATATCGATACCGCCTGAGATGGATGTGACTATCTTTATGAGACAGTGTGACTTCTCCAACGACTGTCGGATTAAACCTTCGCCTCCTTCAGTGAGCGATCAACACCGATTTGATGATTTATCGCTGGTGGGCAGTGGACTTGCTCTGACTTTTGGACTCGGTGAACGTCTATCCTGTTTTCCCTCCTTTCGAATTGACTTTGACACTCTACTATTTTTGGATATTCTTGTTGTGATGGCGGTTCGGATGGACAGAGCCCGTGTGGAGAATCGCAGCGACCTGTCTGTACTGGACAAGGTCTTCGTGATGGATCGTGAGGGTTTGGGCTGAATTTGATTGGACTACGATGCAATGTTTCTTTTGTCTTTGCTGGGTTGTATCTGTGGGAGCGAGGGTCAGCTGTAAATCTGATTGTCTGATTACTGTTTGTCTGATGTGCTCGGGACGGGATTTGCTGCCTCTGTGGTGCCGGGGGTCGGACGGGTTGGTCCTTTTTCTGTTTGCGACTCCCCTACGGACTGTCTCTTGATTTGCTATAACTTGCTTATTATTACGGTAGGGGGTGTCTGCTTTTGGAGGGGGGATGGGAGTCTGGGAGCTCGTATCGTATTGTAACATTCTCCTCCTCCAACTTTTTCCCTTCCTTGGGGTGTAGTTTAGGGGGCGACAGGCACGCTGCCAGTGGGGTTAGGTCGTAGCCATCTGCAGGGGTGTAGGGTGGGGGGTTGTGTTTTTTCTTTTTTCCTTTGTTATTTTCTATGACCATTCTATTTCCCTTTTCCCTTCTTCACAAGAGATGTGGCGTATTCTCCTGCTTTTTGCCTAATCATGTCTGGGTGTCACATGTCTGATTTGTATATCCTGTACTCCTGGTGGGCGGGTGCTGTTGAGGGGTGCCTGCGGTCATTGATATCCAATTGTTTTGCTTCAGCTTTACGCTGGTATTGATTTTTCTGCTGCTAATGACTGTAAAGTATTTCTTCACTTCCTTTGCCCGTCCACAGCTGTGCTGTGTTTCGTTTAATGACACCCGATATGTATATTTTTCCTCTTGTGTTATAATAATAAAAAGATTTATAAAAAAAAAGAATTCTCTTAAGGGTTTAGTCAGCTCCGTACCTTGGTAATAGAATGTGGGAGGTCTTGTATCTCTCTCTTCAGGACTCGATCTCCCAGCAACCCGCAAGGGTGGCTGGAAACACCAGAGCTGGATTTTCTCGGCTGGACAGCGTCTTTCTCAGTGCATCAAAAGGGAGGGGCGGCTTCCGTGGGCTCTCGCATCAGCTGGGCTCTCGGGCAAGTATATAGCCGCTCTGCTCCAAACCACCGTGTGTTTGCTTAAGGCAGCGTTGGTATATTTATACCTGAAAGGTGCCGGGTTTGACGTAAGGTTGGACATAAGACGTCACTAAGAACTAACAGTTCTTTCTGGACTCCAGGAGTTCTTGTTCAAATCAAAACAAAAGCAGGGGGATTTCCCGGGCTGCTGGAGGCTTGGTTTGTTTAAAGAACGCGTTGTACTTTCTAGGAGTCTAGGGGAGTAGCCTTGCCGTATTTGGACTGCATGGGCTATTACTAAATATGGATATGATTCTTATGCCTTTATAAGGATATTGTTTGTTATAACCACATAAGGGCATAAATCGGGAATATCGAATTAGGGTCCTAGATAGAAATACAACATTGGTACTCTTCACACTATAGTCAGGTAGCAGGAGTTGCCTGAGGCTGATGGAGTGGGTCTGAGGATGAGTACCTTCATCTTCTGCCAGTTTGTATTTACAGTGCTGCTCTTTATGTAGTTAGTGACGTCTTTCATTGTGTCGTGGAGGTTACTTTTGGTAGTATGTGGCTTCTTCGTGAGAAAGATGATGAGCTGGGTGTTCTTTGTGTAGGAGATGTTGTTGAAGTTGTGATGGTGGGCTACTTGTGTTAGGGTGGCCATGTAGATGTTGAACAGCGTCAGACTGATGGATGAGTCCTGGGGGACCCGTAGATGATGTCGGTGGTTTTGGATCAGAAGGTTGTGAGGCGGACGTTCAGGACTTCTATTGAACAACTTCCAAACAAAGGGCTTGATGCATACTATTTGGCCATAAGGAAAAGTGTGCAAAACCATTAAGGACTTTTTGCTGTGTATTTTGTCAGCATCTATTTGTAAGTAACATTATTTACAGTGTAAGAAAATTAATCAGAATGTATTATTATTTTATGATAGTTTGAGATATGTTATATTTACGTAAGAAATTGCTCTTAGAAAAAAACATTTATGATATGTTTTATTTCAATTTTTTATACCGTTATTGAGAATGTTGACTGTTTTTTTTTAAGATATCCTTATGGATTGTCTGTTTTTTTGCTCGCTGTTATGTGATGAGTACTATTGAACTCACTCTTTATAGTGAAATTCAATATATTCTGGGAACAGAAAAAAAGGCAAATTAAATGTTTTACAAATTATTTTGTGTTGTAAAATATATCTAGTAACTCTGTTTTTTTCTATCTTCCGCAGGTGACAATTTTATAATATATACTTTTTTTATTATTTATTATGCTTAAGGTAAGTACAAGTAACTGACTCAGCCGCAGCCCGTGTAGGGAGTTGTGGTGAGGTAGGCAAGTGGGGCGGGGGAGGATGGGGGGTTATAAACAGCGGAATGTGGATGATTGCAGGTAAGTAAACAATTAAATTAAAAAAATGAATTTCGTATCCTGCACCCTGCATCGCAAAATGCGATGCAGGACACGAAACGAAGTGACATTTTATCAACAAAAGGCGATACATTATCACCGCTTTTATCGGCAGGAAAAATTCCGATAAAAAGGCGATAATGGGCTTGATAATAGGGCCTTGGAAATTCCCATAGCAGCCCATGTTCTGGTGTTAACTTGGGCTGTTATGGGAATTCACAAGGGTCTATTATCAAGCCCTTTATCGCCGCTTTATCAGCAGTTTTCCTACCGATAAAAGCGGCGATAATCTTAATAATGTCTTTGTGTTGACGAACACGCGTTGTAATGGCTGTGACTTACGTCCTTCAAATTAGTTTTTAGGTATACGTGTGACCAAGTCTGATAAGATCAGAGTTTAAGGACAAACACCGTGGTGTCTGTGCCTCAAAATCTCGTCGATCACAAAGAAAATAGGAGGACGATAAAATGAAAGTAACAGATATAATAAAAACAAAGGTGAAAAACTACTAAAATGGCGGTGGATGGAGTACCTCATCAACTTTTGGCGCCTCGACACTACGTTCCAAATGAATGTAGATAAAATACGATTATTAATACATTACAAAAGTACAACAGCGGATGACACACAAGGCCCATGAAAACAAAGCGCCAAATTTAATACCTGAAATAAAGAAAGCTTTGTTTGTTGAACTTGAAGAAAAAGAAAAAAATGTCGACCTCGAAACAAGGCTGCGCTTGCATAGAGAGTACAACTGCTACACAAAAAAAGGAAAGTTTTATATACTATCATAGAAATGAAGGGGCATATTATCAGCAAAAGGAGATACATTACCGCCGCTTTTATCGCCAGTAACTGCCGATAAAGCGGCAATAAAGGGCTTCATAATAGACCCTTGTAAATTCCCATAGCAGCCCAGGTTCTGGTGTTAACCTGGGCTCCTATGGTTATTCACAAGGGCATATTATCGAGCCCATTATCGCCGCTTTATCGGCAGTTTCCTGCCGATAAAAGCGACGGTAATGTATCGCTTTTTGTTGATAATATGGCCCATTGCTCTTTTTTTGACCAGTAAACTTAGGTACATATTATCAAGGACCGGTGTTAAAATTATCACTGTTTTATTGGCAGGAAACTGCCGATAAAACAGCAATAATGAGCTTGATAATACGGCCTTGTTATTTCCCATAGAAACCCATGTTAACACCAGAACATAGGCTTCTATGGGAATTTACAAGGACGTATTATCAAGCCCACCCTCCCAACATTAATAAAAAACTCCACACAATGCAGGTACCCTGAGCTGGAAGGTCTTTTTACATATCACAGCCCCAGAAATGTGGCGTTCCCCGTGACGTGAACGGGGAGAGAGAGAGAGAGCTCAAAAAATATTTTTTTTTTAAAAAGACCTGTGGGGTGCCGCCCACCGAGACTGCGAGGAGTAGGACCGTAACCCCCCGCATACTTCAAAATAAAACCAGAGGAGTGCCGTTCCCCAGTGCTCGGAGCTCCTTACAAGCCCCCATTATGCAGAAAAATTGCCCCCGTAATTCCAATCCCCCCCCCCCCCCGGGACCTAATGAATAAAACGGACTTCTACAGTACTGCACGAGTACCCGGCCATTTTTTATTTAAAAAAAATAAAAATTGAGCCTAAACATCCATGCACCACCCCCTGACCAACACTATAGGGTCAGAATGTTTCTACCCTGCCCCCTTTCCTTATTTCTCAACTTTGTTTTACAGTTTTCTTGTGACTCTGCTCTCCTGACAAACAAGATGGCTGCCAACATTTCCTGGTTTGGAGTATTGACAACCAATCAGCATCCAGCTCCTGCTCGTAATTGTACGTATTTCCATACGTGTATACCGCGATTTTTCTTTCAAAAATAAAAAATAGAGACTAAACATCGATATACGACCCCCTGAGCAAGCCTAGAGGGTCAGAATGTCTCTAGCCTACCCCCTTCCCTTATTTCTGAACTTTGTTTTACTATTTTCTTATGACTCAGTTCTAGCGAAGCACAAGATGGCCGCCAACACTTCCTGGTTTCGAGTGTTGACAGACAGTTCACAGCCAATCAGCATGCAGCTCGCGCTCGTAATTGAACAGATTTCCGTACGCATGCTGAACTCCGTCTCTAGATATCGCTATGATTTTACTTGCAATTTTCTCAGAAACTACTGAACGGATTTACACCATTTAACAAAAAGCACAATCTGCGAATCGAACTCTACCTCTCTGCCAAATTTCGTGTAATTCTGTTCAGCCGTTCGGGCTGTAGCCCTGGCTAAAGGTCCCTATGGAAAATTGCATGGGGAAAACACGTTTTGGGACCCCCTTTTTTCTCAGCCCCCACTTGACAAATCACCCCCAAACTTTCAGTGAAGGAGCGGAATTGAGCAGGCCATGTTCTTGGAGACATTCACGAAGATTCGTCCACCGGCGCCAAAGTTATTCCAAATAGAATGTTGTAGATTTCCTATGGAAAGTAGGTCCTAACTATAACTACCTACTGGCGACTGCCAGTAGGTAATATATACATATACATATATAAAATTAAGTTGCCGATTCGCAAAGCCTCTTTACTACGGCGAGTGTGCGACGGGGGTAGCTAGGTTCTCAATATTCCAGAAATCCACTCCTCAACCAAGTCCCCCAACATCTGCGGGGAAAGAAGGAGATGGGCCACCACTAAGGTGCACTTGTTAGCATGATTTTTAATGATTGACCAAACAATGGCAGAAAACAGCCTGAGGCGTTTCAGAGCAACAGGCTCATTGTTCATGGAATTACAAGTAAAGTTACATTGCCTAAATACACACGGGATTAATTTTACGTAAACATAAAAAACGGACTCTCCTGAAGAATCCGGATTAGGGTGAAGATTTTGGCCATCTCGCATTACACTTATATCATGTAGTCCCTTTTCCCATCACTGGACATCAACTCTGTCCCAGTGCACAGCATGCCATCATTGTAATCAGAGGCTCTGTGGTGAAGCTGCAGCAACATGTCCACTGTATGTCAGGCCAGGAAAGAGCACCGAAGAGGATGCACGCTTTGTCCCCGCGATGACTACTGAGTGCACACTAGCCTGAAAGCACTCAAGTAAGTCCCTGCTTGTGTCTCAGGGGCACTAGGTCGTGTGCTCTTGCCTGCAGTGGGGAAAATGACAAAAGGCAGATCGGAGGATCTCAACAGCGAAAATAGCACCACGCTGAGACCACTGCACTCGGGCAGCGCTGCACAGATGCTCAGAATCCTAAATATAGCAAAAAGCTATTTCCCACGAGCTGTGAGGGAAAAAAATAGTTAAAAACCTTAAAAAAAATAGTCCCAGAAAAGCAGATGAAAACAGTACTTCGGTGACAGGATACTGATAAGAGAAGCACCTGAGGAACAACAGGAAACAGTATGCTACAGGAGCCAATGAAAAGCAAGAAAAGCAAAGGGGCAGTATGTAAGCCCCCTTTAAGATTTATATTAAATACAATAGATTTCAGAAGCATTATATTAAATACAATAGATTTCACAAGCGCTGTGCTGGTGAAACCCTAAAAGGTCACTTTCTGAGCCAAGACCTACCTTTCCGCCAAACTTGCTGTAATTACGTCCAGCTGTTCGGGCTGTAGTCTCATTCAAAATCCCTATGGGAAATTGCATGGGGAAAAAGCGTTTTGGGACCCTCCCCACGGTCTGACAGCCATGACCTGTGATGTAGATGTTTTTAGCGGACGTATCTCCCTCAACCTTAGCATCACAGTGGGAAGCTATTGAGGCTTTCTTGGAGCACGACAATAATGCTGTTAAAGTTGCTCCACTTATTATAAGATTACTAAAAAGGTTTAGTCTTGAGAGAGTGATCATCACTGCAGTAGTACAACCATGGGACCTCCCAACAGTTTCAAATGGTCTTCAACTATCTCCTTTCGAAACTCTAGCGTATGCATCACTCCAATGGCTAACAGTTAAGGTGGTCTCCCTAGCAATTCATTACACCAGCTAGAAGACCAAGGCAAATAGAGACTTTCTTTCATCTTCCCAATACACAAGGTTCTGCCCAGACAGGGTAGTTTTGAAGTTAGATGTAAAATTCAAACCCAAATTTCATTCGCAGGAGGTTGCTCTTCCGGTTCTTCAGCTGGACACAGAATCTGAGTTACCTTTGTCTTTGGATATAAGAAGAGTCCTTCAGATCTTATTTGTTTTGTGTTGAAACTTTTTATTGAATTATACAATAAAATAGATAGTAAATATCAATTTCGTAAAACAGTAGATCAGTGACAAATAAGGACAAGAATATTTAGGGAGTCAAAATCTCTATTTATATCCTACAATCCTGCTAGTAAATTGAAAAACCTATCACCTTCAACCCTACGTAGGTGGGTATGACATGCCATAGCGCAAGCTTATGCTTCTATGGGGGTTCTTATTCCTGACAGTATTTGGGGAAGGTCTTCCAGAGGTGAGGCAGCCACTTGAGAAGAGATTAATAGTGTACTACTCCTAAACATCTGTCCTACTGCGACTTGATTGAACTATGTCACGTACGTTTATAAAGCATTATTGTTTGGATTTAGGAAATGATTATACTAATTTTGGGTCAGGTATTCTGTAATCTGTTATGAAGTAAATAACAATAATGAAGATTACCGATAAGTAATGAGCTAATTACCTCTTCTCCCATCCTCCTTACAGTCCTAATAAAATGAGAATATAACAGAGTATCAGTGGTCTTATTCACTCAAAAGCATTTCCATTGCAAATAGTGAAATGAAATGGTAACATCATATTACTCTGATCTATAGTCCTCCCCGGCACAGTCCTAGCTCCGTCCTTTTCTTAAAGTTTCTTTTTCACTCATACAGCTTGGTGATAAGCAGGAGGGTGTGGAGGGGCGGAGCTTTTGTTTACGTAAGGGATGGACTTTTCTATAAAAATAAAAGAAATACTGAGGAAAGATTAGCAGTAATCAGCCTAGAGAGGAGGCGGATGTATGACGTTACAACGCATACTTTTACAACGCCTACCTTTACATCGCAAGTTTTACAACGCATACCATTACAAAGCATAATGCTTTTGGGCGCTGGATAGTGAACAGTTTAATTTACTATTCCAACTCCTGTCCCCGTGGATAGTAGGGAAGGTGTTGGATAGTACATTAAACCTATTCCCTATCCTAGAGCGCTCCCCAGCGCTATGCGTTGTAATGGTTTGCTTTGTAAAAGTTGCGTTGTAATGGTAGTTCGTTGTAAAAGTTTCGTTGTAAAGGCTGTATACCGAGGAGGCTGGCCTTATGGCATAAGCACTGCAGCTGTGAGGACTATTGATCAGGCTTTTGCAGGTTACCGTAAGTAATGTATTCATGAGCCTTCCTGTGGTATTACTGGGGCAATTATTAATTCTACATTTGGATAAGGTAAAATATGCATTTGATAAAAACCAGCTTCCACATTTAGGGCACGTTTTCCTGATAAGATATTTTGAGAAATTTACATGGGCAAAAAGCTTGGACCACCGCACAATTTTCTCTCAATTCAGAAATCCAAAATCAGGTTCTGTGTGTGTCCCTATTCCACATTTACCACACCACTAGCAGAGTCGCCTGGCATGATGGTGACCACCCTTGGTGTAATCCTGGTTATGGCGTAATAGTGGAAATTATTTATACATTTAGGACATTCTTAGCACAATGGTCCCCAGCTATGGTGTAATGCTTGCACTCACATACTATTGGTAATATATGCCATTTATGTCACATCAGCACTACTACTATCCGAGGCCTCAGCCTGCAAGAATGCTCTAATCTGTCTGCATCCATGTGCTCCATCAACGATTAAGTTATCCATGCACTCACTCAATCATCCAACCATTCACTCATTCTCACATTTCTCCACTCGACTCAATGATACAAAAACTCGCGAATCCATGAAGACGCACTTTTACTTATAAAATCCCCAGACACACTGGCTGTGCCAGTGCTTGCTTTTTTTCAGTGACCGATTGTTACTGAGTTCTTTCCTGCCAAGTCGCGATGCTCTGTGTCCTTACAGGAGCTCTACAAGACTCTTTGTTCGTATTGAGACAGTTGTCATGACTACGAGGTACTCTGGGGCAGCCCAGTGTTTGTGGTCTATGCTCATCTTTCAGGTTTTTTTTTTAAGCCAGTTACCTGTGGAGCGTGTTTTTCCATTTCATTCGTCTATGTTTGACTTCATAGGACTGCGCGCTAGTTACCTTAACTCGCACTAGCTGAATTTACGACGGCACAATGTTTTATTGACTATACACAACGCTAATTGGCTCGCGCATCAAGTAACATACATTTCATAGGCTCGTCAGCCATGGCCTGAAGTGAAAAGTCAATAACGCTGACTTAGAGCGCCCCCTATAGGTCCTTTTTAAATATAAAAACAATGTATGTAAATAAATGAGTAACTAGACAGTGAGTTAGGGGTTAAGTTCGTTAAACTAGTTCCCTATATACTGTTCTATACCGAGGGGGTGGGAAAGAATTCATACCCGCTGGTTCATTAAGACTAAACTGTACAGGGAGACCAAGGGAAGACAAACGCATTTCGAAATTATGTCATATCGTTTTATTTATTTTTGATGAGTTGTATAATGCCAGCATGTCGCCTTCTAGCCAATGTAGAAAACCAAACGCACTATACCTTCAAGAACAACATGAATATTAGTTAGTATGACTACAAATGTAAGTTAGGCCTCGATTTCGAGTGACTCCTTAAACTGTGCCCCCTTTACAAACACCTGTTTATGCAAATGTTGTCAGTAGAAGTAGTGGAAAAATGTCACAGACTGGGGGGTAGATTTACAAGAAAGTGACGCATCTGTAGAGATGCATCACTTTCCTTGCGCCACCCTAAAAAATACTTGCGCCACCATGGATGCGTCGTATTTACAAAACGGCGCACCACGGCGGAAGGATTGACAGATGCATCAGAAATTCTGACGCATCTGTTGGGGCAAAAGTAACGCATTGCTGGAGTCGTGTCGCAAGCACAACGCAACTCCAGCAATGCATTTTGTGGCCTATTCCCACTACACTGCGTCACCCCTTATGCCAGCAGGTGTAAGGTTTCGACGCAGTGGCGTCCTAAAAGTGACGCAGTGAAATCTTGTAGATTTCACTGCGTCACTTTTACGAGGTTTTCCTGCGTAGGAACACCCCCCTGCATACATTATACCGGACGCAGCTATAATGTGACACAGGGTTTTTTAACGTGACGCATCTCCCTAGATGCATCACGTTGTAAATAAGGTGCATTGTTTGCGCCGCCGGTGTATCACAAAAAGTGACACAATGGCGGCGCAAGGGGCTTTTTTACTGGTAAACTGGTGCCTTTGATGTTACAGTTTTGGCAATGTGGGTCTCGCGTTATCATGGTCACCTATAGTCCCCATAAACTCAGGGATTGAGAAAGTGCATCATGTACATCTCACAAGGGTTATCCGATTCTGTGCCATTATCAAGTTTATGCGCCTCCTAGGGCTGCGAACCATTCCTTTTAACGATAGGCGTGGAGATGAGGGGGCCTGCAGACTGTGCAATCACAGGTCCGAATCATGGCTTCATCTTTTGTGCTGCTTCCTGTCTTAGATGCCCCTAGAAGAGTTCTCCTAAAACCATTATATAAAAAAAAGAGGTATTAACACATGCACTTTGCTTTATACGAACAGACAAACACTCGCAAGGTCCGGAAAATACATGAGAATCTTGGAAGACCTCCTTTCTCCTCCTATCGCCTCTCCCAATCTGGTCTCTGCTCCTCAAAAATGTATTACTGACTATTTTATAGTACGTCCTAGTGGTCTCTCACTACATTAAGTCATAATGTTAATTTTATCTCTGATTTTAACGTTTTTTTATTCGTAGTTAAGGCCACTGTGTAAAATTGCCTTGTCTGAATAATGATTTTTAAATGTGACGGCCAGTTTGGCCCTGCTACTGAAGATGTACAGACGTTTTGGAGGCATCTCCATTGCAATGTTTTTAACCCCTTGGCTGCAGCGGTAATTCCGCTGCAGCGCTAGGGGGGAGGGGGGCCGTGCGGCGCCGCCATGCTCGTGACGGAACCACTCCATCACGAACCTCGGGCGCGCTCTGCTTGTGACGGAGTGGTTCCGTCACGGCCCCGCCCGCTCAATAGAACGCGCCGCGCAGGCGCGGCGGCCGGGCCGTGACGGAACTGCTCCGTCACCAGCACAGCGCGTCCGTGGCTGGTGACGGAGTGGTAACTAACTGTGCAAAGAAGCTAATAAATAAATAGACCAGGGCCACTGTAATTACGCGACAGAGGAGGACCAAATTATGCAGCAAGGAAAACCAAATTATGCAACCTAATGCATCACTTTTTGTGATATTATTTCTTATTTAACCTCATAAGTGCTGCGCACGACCAACGGCCGATGGCACCACTACCTCCGTAGTGCTGCCGTCGACCGTTGAACGTTCCAACTGCACCTGCGCAATGGAACGTCCAGCACTGGAGCTGGACGTTCCATCGCAGCTAAGGTGTTAACTTTTTTTCATGTTGACACTGCCTGGACAAAGGTTTCACCTCATAAGTAACAGTTTAGCATCCAAATACATTGAGCCCTAAGCAATTTTTTTGTTAAACCCTGTTGATTATAAAGCGGATGATAAATGTTGTGGTAAATGCAGAAAGTCTATTATAATGTGTTGAATTATGTCACAGAATCGGTTGAATCACTTAATTCCAATGGCTCTGGGTATAATGCACAGAAACCTGAAAGAATCAGAGAGATTTCAAAAGGCAAATCAATAAAAAGAGATAAAAAATACTATTATTTAAAATAATAATAAGGATCAAGTGGCTTATTTATAAGAAGGCCTGCGCAGCTGAAGCGTCACTTTTGTTGATGCTTCGATGACGTAGGCCTCCCAATTATATTTATGAGGCGACGCAAAGACACCCCTCATGGTTTAGCATGGCCTTATATATTTATTTTAAACTTTCTTTATTGTTATTTCAAAGACATAGTCAATACTCATATACAAGCATGTATCACACAGGTAAAACTGTACATTTATTGTCACATTACAAATGTAGGGAGCAGTATGTTACAAGTGCTCCCTCCAGAGATTCATTCCTTAGCTTAAGTATATTGACTAACAATGTGTCAACCCCTGTAACTCCCCCCCTCCGCCCCTCATAACGGTTATTGCCAGATCGATATCTAAAATCCACCTCTAAGTTGGTCTTTGGGTGTCCCCTCCACCTGCTTCCTGACTGTGAGTACCAATTCTAGTGTAATGTTCCCCATCCTGTGATTCACACGGAGAATGTGGAGCATGCTCCTCTACCTCTTGTACCATCGCCCACCAGGCCGTCAGCTCCTCCTGGAGCTTATCGTCTTTTCTAGTATGTCTCATATGTGCCTCCTCGGCCAGATCCCATTCTTTTAAATCTTTTCTCCATTTATCCACCTGCGGCCTCTGTTGGGCCAGCCAGTGGATGGCTATGCGCCTCTTAGATATTGTAAACCTCAGAATCAAGAATCGTCTACTCGTCTTGCGGTTGGGATTCTTGGGGATCAAACCAAGGAGACAGGTTTTTATCTCCAAGGCTATCTTCCACCCTGTTACTCTATTCAATTGCTCCAGGACGGCAGTCCAATAGGTTTGTATTATTAGGCAATTCCACACCATATGTACGAAATCTGCCTGTGTATATTGACATCGCGGGCATTTCGGGTCTCTAGTTCCGTTGATGGCATGTAGCCACCTGGGTGAAAGGTAGGTCATGTGTACTATATTGTATTGTATTTGTTTGAATCTGTTACATACTAGCACTCTGTGAACACCTTCATGAATTCTTTCCCAGTCTCTTGTCTAACCACTTGCCATTTCTCCTCTACTTTCATGGGTCTAATCTTTTTATCATCTCTCAGTGCCCTGTAAAAGTGAGGGACACGTTTCTGTCCGCCCACCATTGCAATCATGGTGACCAAATGTATGAGTGCGCTCCGGTGCCTCTGGAGATGCTAGCCAGAGTTGTTGGGCCATAGCTGCTATCTTGGCATATTGCAGAAATTGCCTCGTACCCAGGTCAAACGTGTCTACGGCATCATGATAGCTGATAAGCCTATTCTCAGGATATAAGTCTGACATCATAAGGCAGCCCCCCTCCTTCCATTTTTCAGTTGACATTGTTCGCTCTATTTGTGGGAATTGTGGCATTGGTCCAGATATCTGCCTCTGGTGCATATGGTCGTCTTTTAATTGTCCTATCCCATACTCTAGGCATTAGCCCAATCAGTGGAGGGTATCTTCCCCGTTGCATCCCGTTTGTCCACAGGAGTGCTTCCAGCTGCTGTCCAACGTAGGTGCCTGCAAGTAGTGACCACTCCCAGGAGGGGTCCGTATCTAACCAGGCTATAGCATGCTGTAACTGTGATGCCAGATAATATAGCTCTAAGTCTGGGATGCACACATAGAATGAGGAAAACGCCTCCATGGATTGTTTTTGTGCAGGAAGGTGCCCCTTTCTATGCAAAAACAATCCTGCCAACAACGCAGACACCCTTCACCATGGTGCAATGGTGCCTGCGTTGGCGCTAGGCACCAAATTGTGCGCCAGCAGTGGCTGAAAGGACAGGAAATCGTTGTATATCGTAAAAACAGCCATTCCTTTCCTTTTGACGCAGCGCAGTAAAGTGACTTGCTGCGCTGCCCTGCGCCAAAAACTCGTAAATGAGGCCCCTAGTTTAACCAGTTATAGTTCAGGCTGCAATGTTTCTGTGGAGTTCTATTAAAAGTTCTATTCTGTGGGGGTGGGACACGCCAGGCTCAAGTGCGGACGTTTTGACTCGGAGCTCTAGAACCTCTTCTCTTGCTCAGGTAACTCGAGGTAACTGGACAGCAGACAGAAAATGATTTGCCCACCGTAGGAGACATTGATGTACCTATGGTTTGTGCCAGTTGTCTCGATTGGTGTCCCCCACCTGCAAAACAACCATTGGCAAAGCCAATAGTTCTCACCTATGAGAGCTATTTGCTTTGGCAAGGTTTTACAGCCCTACTGTATAGCAGCACTCATACGCTGCAGTGTGGCTAAAACTAAATTTTAAAAGCGCTATTATGCAGCCAGGTCTAATGCACTTTTTTTTAAAAGTGGATTGGGACGGCGCCTTTCGCCTGATGTCGTTCTGCTACAAGAGACACACTTGATAGGAAACACTTGTCACGCTCTTAATAGATGGGCTTATCGTCTTGCTGCCCATTCTGGATTTACATCTAGTTCTAGAGGAGTGGGTATTCTGCTTAGGGTTTCCCTCCCCCTCGAGGTTGATGATGTGATCCTCGATGCCAGGGGTCGATATGTTGCACTTGTCGGGCGGTGGGAGGGAAAACCGATCTCGTTGGTGTCAGTTTATGTCCCCCCGGGCTTGCAATCCACGACATTGGCGGACCTGGGGCGGGTGGTTCTGGGTCTCCCGGAGGGTGTTTTGATACTGGGTGGTGATTTTAACTCCGTCATTTCTGGCAGGATGGACTGCTCTCCCCCCCCCCCCGAGATCTTCCTACTGCGCAATCCTGGTTGGGCGACTTCCTGAAAACATTGGGCCTCATAGACTGTTGGAGACTAATGCATCCAGAGCAAAAACAGTTTACTTTCCACTCAGGAGCTCATGTCAGTCTTTCTAGATTAGATTATATCCTGATACCGGAGGCACTGTCCCCCTCGATTGGAGAGATTAGATACCTGGCCCGGGGTATATCGGACCATTCCCCTATTTGGTTTCATTTTGATCTTTGCATCGGGGCCGAAGGCAGGGTGGCTCCGATTAACCCCTGGTATCTCCTCAACCCTAGGACACGCGCTGAATTGATTAAATCATTTGATCTGTATTTTACTGAGAATGCTGGTTCTGTATCCTCACCTGTCTCGTTGTGGGAATCTTTTAAGACTGTGATCAGGGGACAGGCATTGTCTTTGGTGGGGTGTGCCAAGAAATGTAAGAATGAGGCAATTGTTCAGCTCGAGACTGAAATCACAGACCTGGAGACGGCATTTGGGCGGGGGGTGTCTCGAGACGCATTACATGTCCTCCGCCTTAAACAATTAGAATATAAAACTTTGGTTACTGATGCGGCAAAGAGGATGAGTAGGGAACAGCAGGGACGGCTCTATGATGTGGGTGATAAAGCAGGAAAATTGATTGCCTGGCTGGACAGAAGGGAGAGAGCGAATCGAGTGGTTCCGGTGATTGAGACATGCGGTGGTGTGAGTGTAACTGACCCTGTTGGAATTGTTGAATGCTTTGCTGATTATTTTCGAGAGGTTTATACCTCGGTGTCCGACAGGCCTGAAGAGGATTCGCACTTGTTGCTTTGGGACATAGCGCTCCCATGTTTGTCGGAATCGGAGCGTGATTGCTTGGATGCCACACCCTTGGTGGATGAGGTGGCTCTCGCGCTGCGCTCCCTTCGCTCCGGCAAGGCTCTGGGTCCCAATGGCCTTCCTGTGGAACTGTATAAGTTGCGCCCTGATACTTTAGCTCCCTATCTCCGTGATATGTTTTTGGCTGCGCGAGATAATGGCTCCCTCCCCAGAGATCAGCGTCTTGCGACCATTGTGGTGATCCATAAGGAGGGTAAACCACGAGATCGCTGCTCGTCTTATAGACCCATTTCGCTCTTAAATGCGGAGCCCAAGATCCTCGCCAAATTGCTTGCTAATCGTCTGAATACGGTTATTGGTGACCTGATTCATCCGGATCAATCGGGTTTTATCCCGCACCGTAACACGGCATTAAATTTGCGACGTCTGCATGGTGTTCTCGCGAGGGCCCCAACGCTGCGTGAACCGGCCATCTTGGCGTCCTTGGATGCCACGATGGCCTTTGATACAATCGAGTGGTCTTATCTCTGGGCGGTACTCGCCAAGTTTGGATTCGGCGCGGGTTTTATTGGTTGGGTCAAACTCCTGTATGAAACACCGCTAGCCCAGGTGGTGGTTAATGGCCGCATCTCCGTGCCTTTTACTCTTGGGAGGGGCACACGACAGGGCTGTCCATTGTCCCCGCTCCTTTTTGCTTTGGCGTTGGAGCCTCTTGCCGCTTGGCTACGGTGGGAACCTTCGATGAAGGGTATACGCTGGACGCCGGAATTTGAGGATCGCATTTCCTTATACGCGGATGATATTTTATTGTACCTTACATCTCCCCATAAATCGCTCAATGTGTTGTTCGACGTACTTACCTCCTTCGGGAAGAACTCGGGCCTCATTATTAATTGGTCGAAATCCTACATTTATGTACTTGCGGGTGATGTCCCTCGTTTGCCACGGGGCTGTCCCATCCAGTTGTCGCAGTCTGGCTTTAAGTACTTGGGTGTGTTTATCTCGATGGATCCGGCGGATCGCTATGAACGTAATTTGCTCCCCCCGCTCCAACGGTTACGCTCCGATGTAGCGCGTTGGCGTAAATTACTGTTGTCTCCCCTAGGGCGTGCGGCCCTTTTTAAGATGATGTCCTTACCGCGGTTCCTTTATGCCCTCCAGAATAGTTTTGATGTCATCCCGTCGAAATACTTTCGGGAAGTAGAATCGTTGCAGAGGCAACTAATATGGGACGGACGTTCGCGCATAGCTCTTCCGAAATTGACACTCCCCTGGTATGATGGCGGTATAGCGCTCCCTAATATTCGTCGGTATTATTGGGCTTCCCACCTTGCTGCTATCAACCACGGAATGTATGGCCCAGCGTTGAATCCAGCATTTGAAATGGACAAGTGGCTGCTCCCGAGTGGTGATTATTATAGGGCACTTTACTCGGGATCCTCCCGTTCACAACTCACGGGACCTACCGCTATAGCTGTGCGAGTATGGCATAGCGCAACGGCGGCTATGGGCTGGAGTGATAAATTAACGGGTGCAACACCGCTCTATGCCTCTGCGAAGCTGGGTGGCCTATGGAGGACGAAGGGATTTGATCGGTAGGACATGATCGGTATTGGTAAAGTCATGATCTCTGGGTTAAAGGAAAGGTTAAGGCCTTCTCGGAACTACAAATAGAGTATAAGCTGAGTGAAAGGGAAAGATTTCGTTACATCCAGGTACGTCATGCCCTGAACTCTGTGTTGCCAGTGGGTAGTGCTATTCCGGATTCCTCCCCCCTCGAAGATCGTATACTAGATGGCTATGTGCCGGATAGAACTATCTCACTGTTCTATAAGAAAATGATTAATGACCGATCGAGTCTGCTCGATCGCATCCGTGAGGCCTGGATTGCTGATGGTATTGAACTGGATGACGAGGACTGGCAGTCCGCGATCTCCTCTCCCAAGGAGGTGGCGATTCCGGCCCGCCTCCGTCTGGTCCAACTCAAGATCCTCCACAGAATCTACGTCACTGGTCCCCGTCTGATTCATATGGGTTTCTCTACGGATGGCATATGTCGGCGTGGGTGTGGTCTCCTTGGCACCTATCTCCATATCATATGGGAATGCCCTGAGGTGGTGCGATTCTGGAAACGTATACATGAGATTATGGATGATGTAACGGGTGATGTGATGATGCCGGAAGCCCGACAATGTTTATTGAATGTTTGGGGTCCGAATGACTATGACGTGTCGCAGCTTCTGTGGGTGACTCTGGCCAATATGGTTGCGAAGAGGGATATTGCTCAGTTGTGGGGATCCCCAAGGCCGCCTACAGTGACTGCTTGGAAAGAGAGTCTGGACTGGTGCATGTTTCGAGAGAAAACAGTGTATATCGCAAGAGGCAGGCCCAAAAAATGGGGGAAGATTTGGAACCCTTGGAACTCATACCGTGGAGATATTTGTACGCCCCCGCTCTCCGCTATCCCGAGTCCTTCACAGTCGCCCTGACCTACATCCCTTCCAGCTGTGGTATATTGTTCTGTTCATATGCAATTCTGCCTCTGCCTCCCTCCCCTCATCTGTATTCAAAGACTTTTTTCTCCTGCTATCATGTATCTCCCGTCCTCCTTGAGCACAGACCTAATAGCTGTATTATTACTGTACTGCCTTGCTTGTTTGTTTTGATGTTTTGTTTCTTTGTGTCTCAAATAATAAAAAGTTACAAAAAAATAAATAAAAGTGGATTGGAGCTAGATGCTTCATAAACCTTTTTATCTTTTTTTATTATTTTCGTTATCAGCATTGGCAAAAAAAACTCAGGTTGATTACAGTCATAGTATAACATTAGTGCACATTCCCATATCAGCAATACAATCATCATGTGTACATTCTCTTTTAGATCTTTCGACTCTACAATCCATAATCCTTTTTTACAATTTTTAGCTATGGCGCACATCATTCACACTGCTACACAGCATAGCTACAAATCATTGCCAAAGTCAGCAATACCGAAGCTGGACAGCATGAACAGAAGGCAATCACAGAGCCAAAAGTCTCTAAGGTGAGACCTATTGGCTTTGTCAATGCTTGTTAGTTCTCAGCACAACACCCTTGTGATTATGAGCAAATCAGTTAATCTCCCTTTGTGTTAAAAAGAATCAAAAATATGACATCTGCCCAAAACTCCCAGCACATAAAGAAAGCAATTGCACCAATTTCCATGTCTTAGTGAAAATACATTTTGAAGCAGATATCATCTGTTGTCAAAATAGAAAGTAGAAAACATCCGTTGTCACAATAAACTTTCCATTTCAAAAGAGAAAAAGGCTTAGTTGAAGTGAGTGTCATAGTAAAACAGAGCTACACATAGCAAGACGTTCAACAAGGATGACTGGGAAGAAGAACAAATAAAAGCAGTACCTTAATCACAGCGCGATCAGCAGAAGAACAGCAAAAAGCTGGAGCAATCAGTACTTGGTCTGTGCTCCAGCCAAAACAAGAGAAAGTGAAGTCAGCATGTGCAGCCCTTTTAGAAGGCAGCAAATAAGACTGCCAATGAAGCTAAAGTATGTTAAGCAATACGCGGACTACAGGCCCCTTGTATACAATATCTCTGACAAGGGAGAGCGCATGTGCTGATGCTGGTGAGATCTAACAAGGGTGTAATGTGGAGGACCCCCCCCCCCCACCGAACCCGGTAGCACATCAAGATGGCATCGCTGCCCTGCTGCGAACTGGCTGTGAGAGAAGATTCTTCTGTCTCCTCAGGACCTATGGGAATTAGGACAGCCCATCAAGAGAACCAACAGTGTACTGGTATCAAGTGGGAGCTACTTCAGCGGCTGAAGAGGGCTGTGATGTGGGCCTTAAAGAGAGTAGGTGGCATGGAGAGGAGGTGGCCAGAGAGCCTGTTGTAGCCTAGAAGAGCCTGGTCACCTCTTCATTACTGGTGAACTTGGGTATTTTAGTGGAGTTAGAGAACCTCACCATTAACAAGAAAGAGGGTTTACCCTTGCCTCCAACTGGATGCCAGTGCTTAAACCATCAAACTCCAGGGAGCACGCCTCCTAAAGAAGACAAAATCAAAGGTAAGACGGAAAAGAGAGGCAATTTTCTCAGCAAGATGACAGTGACAAGGAGAGGGTGGACTAATCTGAGGTAGACAGGGTGCTGATTTTTTCAAACATGGTCGATTTACAATGCACCACCACAAATCTCAAGGAGAAGGTCATCTCCATTGAGTATCTTTTCAAACCTGAGAGTACCGAAAAAAATCAGGAGGTGAGGATTACCCGCCCGGGGCCCTCCATAGCGACACCATATGAAGATAATACAATATAGTGAGACTGTGTGATGCCAGTGCTAACCTGCATGGAATCACAAATCAAGTTTTGATGATCAATTACCTGCAGCCAATATTCGCCTACAAGGGCACCAAGACACCTCTAGGGTGGTAATACTTTATTTGGTGTGATCCAGTGGTTCTTGAGTACAGAGATTTTCTATTGGGATGATTTCCCAAGAAAACTGAGGAAGGAAGGGTACCTGTTCTTGAAGGGTCAACACAAATTTTTCGGCTACTAGTTTTGCTGACTTTGGTTCAGAGGGAACGGGTGTCGAGTGAGACAGCTTCATGCTACACAGCATCTGGCAAAGGCAATCCTATTTAGATTTTTCTGGATTATAATCGGTATATTTACCGAATCTGTAAATATACCGAATCGGTAAATTTAAGGCCCCCTACATCTAAAACTCCAATAACTGGTCAGTAACGTCCGAAATCGGCCATTACCGACCAGTATTTGGCCTCCTACATCTGGCCCTAAGTGATTTGCCCAGAATCACAGGATGTTCAGCGTCATTGCCGAGACTCAAACCCTGTTCCCAAGATTTGAGGTCGACCGCCCTAGCCGTTAGGCCAACTCCTCTCCCTGAATGTATTTAATTATTGTTTATGTGCAGGAAGAGACACCTTCCTTCACATAAACAATCATTAATGGCATTTTTCTATTTCTGTATGTGCTGCAGAATGCAGCACACATATAAAAAGCAGAAACGGGGAGAAATCAAAGTATTACGCCATTCTAACGCTTGCTACAGTACGGCATTAGTTTTTGGCGCTGCCTCAGATTTACACCTCCGTGTATATCTAGGGCAGCATCAAAAAGCAATGGGTGTTGCAGTGGAACGCCCACAGCAACACTCATTGCACGCCCTTTCACGCAGATACCTATGTGAAAGGGTACCATATTTACAATTCTCACACAAAGGAGGGACAGGGAGCAAAGTTAGAAAGAGCAAGGTCCAGTACCCGTGCTCCCACAGATAAACATGTCTACACTACGGGGGTAAAAGTTCCTCTGAAGTCAAAGAGATACAAACCAAATTGTGGTTCATGGGGAAGAGAAATGATAGAGAAAAATGCTTGGTGGTCAGGATCTTGGTAGGTTGGTATTGAGAAGTGTAGTGGGGGAATTCCTCCTTTTGTATATATTGCCCTCAGACACCCTTGAGAGTGTCATGTATCATCATAGGGTGTTGCTCCTCGTGTGGGTGGTGCTGTAGTCCCTCATGGGCCCCGCGAAAGGGCTCTTTAACGGAGATCTTTTAAGGAGACGCCGCAGTTGTGCATGTGGGTGTGGGGGCCTAGGGAAATAGGTGAGTGATTACGTTAAAATAACCAAATGGTACCCAGAACCTGTATTTATTCGGGGGTCCGAATGGTCAATTAAAAGGGTGTGGATCCTGGAGCTCCCCAACAAAAACAAATATAAGGGGCGGTTGTGTGATTCATTTTTCTCTATCATTTCTCTTCCTCATGAACCACAATTTGGTTTGTATCTCTTTTGACTTCAGAGGAACTTTTACCCCCGTAGTGTAGACATACCATATTTACAAAGCAGTGTTAAGCCATAATACCACTTTGAAAATATGGTGCAGGGCATTGCTCCACCAGACGTCAAAAAGAGAGACGTTCCGGTGGCGCAATCCCCTGGCTAATATGCCCCAGAGTGTTTTAAGTACTCCTAACAATACACACTGCCCCTTAAGCCACCCTCATGCCCGCTTCTCATATAATGTATTTTACCAAAATATAACAGCATGATTGTTGGATAATATGAAATTCACCCTCCCCCATCTTACTGAACAAGCTACACCCCTACTAACAAGGCGATCTCCGGCTGCTCCATCCGGATAGGTGGGTTTATACATCTCTGTTCTCCTCTGTATAAGAATCATATGTGCTCATTCATGTCAGGATCACAAGGGTTAGCGAAAGAACACATTTCAAATGTGGCCCCTTTGTGATGAGCAACACTGGTTGCAATGAAAATGGTGACAGTCCTATTCAGTTGTCAGCAGGCTAAGGATGACACTGCTTCTATACGTTTTTTTAATGCCCGCGTACAATCAGGGCATAATTGTACATTACAAGATTAATTGTCTATTTAACATTAATTGATTGTGTGTTTCAAGTACAGGACCTAGAAAGCAGGCTAATTTGTCCTTTGTTTTGCTAATAAACATGAGCTTGGATTTACACAAAAAATACAGTGAAAGTTAATTTCTGTTCTCTGGTTCATGAACGCAGGAGCTGAGATATGGCCAGTAGGAATTGTGACTGTGTATGTTCTGTCTTGTAGGAAAAAGGAAGAAAAATAGCAGTGAGCTCCCAAGTATATTTTGAACAAGGACTATTGTTCAAGTATATTGTGTATGATACAAAAGCTGAGCTTAAGCCGACACCTCCTTACTCCATAAAACACAGGGCCTTATTCACAAGATTTTGCCGTAGGGCAGCGCCAAAGGCCTTCCTGCTGTGCTGTCCTATGGCAAAAGAAAAGGGAAAGAATGTGTTGTATCGATGAGATACAGCACATTCCGGTCTTTTTCTCCTGAGCTGGCGCACTAAGGACTGCTGTGGGTCAGCACAGGCATCTTCACACTATGGTGCAAGGGTGCCTGCGTTGCGGGGGTGATTGTTTTTCTGCAGGAAGGGAAACCTTCCTGAAGAAAAACAATCACAACAGGTTTTTTCGTGCAGAATGCAGCACACATAGAAAAAGGAAAATCAAGGGGAAAAAAGATATTTCTCCTCGTTGCTCCTTCCCTGGGGAGCCGTAAGTTAATGTTGCTGCCTCAGAATTAAGATTCCTCGTAAATCTGGGGCATTGTCAAAAAGCCATGGGTGTTGCTGGGAACACCCACAGCAACACACGTTGCATGCCCTTTTAATGCAGAAAACTGCTGTTAAGAGAACGATATTTCCAAGGCTGCATTAAGCCACGCAAAGTGCCTTAGCGCTGTCTGGTAAATACGGAGCAAACCCCTGCACCACTGAAACTTTGCAAAAAGTGATGCTTCGGTGTTGTAGCCTCATTGAAAATGAGGCCCACAATGCTCAAGAAGGGTATTTATGATCCGAGTGTCAGTCAGTCAGTCAGAATACTTTATTTCGATAAATCAATATCATAAAAAGACAATGGTACAAAACAACACTCACATTGAATACATTATTTACACATAATATTAATATTAATATAAAACTAGTTAAGAAGGTGTACACAGTGCTTTCATGACTTAAAAAATCACAATAAATAGAATAAAAACATACCAAAGTATTTGCCCTAGCAATCAATTTTACAATAAAGACATCCTTACAAAATACAACCCTGAACATTTATGTGCCAATAAACATCCTCCTGTTCTTAATTGTCACAGCACTCACTAAAAAGCTAGCAACATGAAAGATGATCCGGGGGGTCTTTAGTAATTGCAAGTACAACAGAGCGGGCTTAACTTGCAGAAACCCCGCCTCCCTAAGTATAGGGACCAGGAATTTCTTTCTAGGTTCCGTGAAATGCTCGCAGAACATCAAGAAATGCAATGTGTTCTGAGTGGAACAGTTGTCGCAAGAACACGGCAGTGCATTATCTGGGGTGCTCCAATTTGGAAAATAACCAAGATTCAGGTGGATCAAATTAAGACGGAAGCGAGTTAGAAGAAACCTGTGGTAAGGGCGGTTCACCAGGGTGAGATACATTTCTGGGCCATGCGAACTAGCAACAATTAGATTAGCTCTTACGGTGAGTTTTCTGAGCTCTATTTCCTCTCTTTCCAAAGACATCAACTCTACCATGGCTCCCTTAATTTGTGTGATGTCCCTGGACGTTATTATTTCTGGGGAGGAAAAAAGCTCCGGTCTCTCTAGTTTAAAAAAGGTATTTTTAATATATGTCAACCACTGAATCTTACTGGAATGTTCTAGTGAGAGACAGTCTTTCATGATAATATGGTTCAAGGAGATTTCCTGGTTCAACCAGGTCTTCATCCAGCATATTACGGGAGCCATTCTTATCATGTCAGAAATTAACCCTACCCCCAATTCAGAGTGAATAGTATATGAGGGAGTGGACTGTGGGACAGAGAGAACTGATCTCAGAAATTTGTTTTCTGTCACCTGTAGACAATCCAACGCACTATAGCCCCATATTGAGCTGTCATAAGTCGCAGTTGCGATGCATTTAGCTTTGTATATTTTCATCAATGCAGCTATAGGTCTTGCCCCCAGTTTCTTTGCGAATCCCTGAAGTGCAGAAGTAGTTCTAGCAAGGGAGATATTTCTGTTTTTGAGTTGCGGGCCCCAATTCCCTCTCTCATCAAAGGTAATCCCGAGATAAGGGAACGTGGTCACTCTACACAATTCCTCTTCGCAGCAGTAGAAGGTTTTAGATAATTTCTTCCTGCTGCACCTCCCTGTAAACATAATTTGCGACTTCTTTGCATTTATTTTAAGATCAAGGGATCCCATAAAGTTTCCGAAAGCATCTAACAGCTGTTGAAGTCCAACCCCCGTCCGTGAGAGAAGGACAGCGTCGTCCGCGTAGAGGAGGACTGGAATACCAAGTTCCCCTATACGCGGTATATCAAGGGTTGCCTCCTTTAATGCAGATTCTAGGGCATTAATATATACCGTAAAAAGAAGGGGGGCCAGGATACACCCTTGCCTCACCCCCCGTTCTGAGTTAAAATGGCTAGAACATCGCCCCTGAGTGGTGACCCGGACAGATGCCAATAAACCCGAGTGCAAATCAGCCAGGAGGTTAACTAAGGGCCGATCTAGTCCCATGTCAAGTAAAATTTGCCATAGCTTTGACCTATTTACAAGGTCAAATGCTGATGAGAGGTCCATGAACCCCAGGTACATTGACCCCTCTTTGGCCTTGGTGTATTTATCTAAAAGTAATTGCAGGTTGAGACACTGGTCTAAAGTACTCCTTTTTGATCTAAACCCATATTGCAGGTTCGACAATACCCCTCTATCGTTGAGCCAAACCGTTAATTTGTGCAAAATAACACGTCCTAAATTTTTTACTGAGGAGTCTATTAGGGAGATAGGTCTATAACAGGAGGGGTCCTGCCTATCTCCCTTCTTAAACACTTGAATAATAATAGATTTTTTCCAAGACTCTGGAATTTTTATTTTGATTAAGAGCGTTAAAAACATTACACAGGATTTTAGACCAAAAATGTGGCGCACATTTAAAAACATCTGAGGGAACCCCGTCGGGGCCTGGAGCCTTAGTATTTAGAGTCTGTTCAATCGCATTTTCTACCTCTGTCTCTTCAAAAATCACATATAAGCCCTCAGAGCTAGAAAATATATTAATATGCTGTTTTTCTATATCTGGAATTGAGTAGATTTTCCCAAAATGCGAAATCCAGCTTTCATCCGGGATATTTGTTTCTAAAATAGAATTATCCTCAGACGAGAATAGTGGTTGATTAACGATTTTCCAAAACTGCCCACTATTTTTAAAGTCTCGGGAGCAAGTAGTTGCAACCAGGCCTCTTCTTTCAACTCATTTTTTCGATCTGAAATAGCTTTCTTATATGCGGATCTCAAACTTGCTATTTCGGCCATATCTTTAGGGGTAGCCTTCAGAGCCTTAAGTAACCGTGCGTGTGCCCCAGAGCATTTTTTTATTAAACCATCTTTTCCCATTGTGATTTATCTGACTGGGACCAGCAAGTAGGCTTTGATTAATTTGTCTACAAATGTTATCAAAGGCGATGACCACATGGATGCTTTGAGCCTCCTTCTCTAAGCATATGGCCACATCGTCTTCAACCTTGCCCAGTACATCCTGCAGGAAGGTTTCAGGAACTATATTGGACCATTTTAGCCTACGTCCTTGCTCTTTAGCAATCACATTTAGGCTTCTCTTAAATATCACATTTTTAAAATTTAGAAGGTCAGTAGATCTTATATTTACTGACACCGGGTTATGATCACTGAAGACCGAGACCTCAGTTTTATAAAATAAAACCTTACATAAAACAGAAGAAGACATGAAAATATAATCAATGATAGTACCATTAACTGTCCCTTTAAAAGTAGGGGTCCTAAAACCACCTTCCGCGCATCCTGACTCATAAAGATTCCATCTTGCCAAAAGGTTTCGAGCGCCTCACCCAGTTTAGAGTGTTCAAGATGAATTGGGGAAGAATAGGGGGGGCCCTCCTCTTCTGTATTGGCACATGGTTGGTTGCAGGGACGAATGTTAAAATCCCCTAATAGGATTATTTCAAAAGCATTCACCTTACTTCTATAGACTGACAAAAATTTCTCCAAAATGTCTAAATTAAAACTAGTTAACTCATTAGCACGTGAATTGTAGAAATTAATAAATAAAATCTTAGGATTGTCAGGGCATGATAATTCTACAATTAAACAATTTTGACATCCTGAGTTACACAGGGTTAAGGAGCCCTTTAGATCAAGTTTAAATAAGCTCACTAGGCCTCCCCTAGCTCTCCCTGCCGTGCTGCAGGTTGCTGGAATACAAAAGTGACTGTACCCATCCAGAGTGAAACTATCCGTCAGGGCCCAGGTCTCTTGGAACGCTATAATATCATAAGTTTTTAAATAGTTGATCCAAGTTTCATTCCCTACTTTGTCCTTAATTCCAGCAATATTCCATGTCATGATCCTGCAGGAAAAATGTGAAGGCTGTACAATGTTCCTCGGGACATTTGGCAGTCAATCATTCTCCTCCAGGGATGTTAGTGGGGAATATCGATTGGTCAGTGGGAGTGGGTGATCAAAATGACTCTTTGGCCCGGTCAACCTATAGTAATATGGGTCCATTCTATTCACAAGGTAATTTCCAGTTTGCGGAGGTATATTACAGCCACGACTAGGTAGAGGTGGAACTGACTTGGGCAGTGTAGTATGTAAGTGTGGGAGATTGCCATGGTGATTATAGAAAAAACCAAGGGGGCGAGCACATACGGTGTTGTCCACAATTGGCAAAGAAGCTGCTCTAAGCAAGACTGTGGCTACATGCTGTGGATGCCTAAAGTTAACAATAATGCAGTCCCCCCCTGGAGTTTTTCCTTGAGGTTCCTATCCAACTGACTCTGCGAGTTGATATTATATCATCAGAGAAGGACAATGGGAACCCACAGTTTCTATTCAGCCATGACACTGATTTATTTTTCAATGGATCATGAGATTCTATCCCCGACTCAGAAATGTGGGAATTCACCCCAGGTACATTTGTTAGTACCACTATGTATGGTGCACAGTTTGGGGGTAGATTAACTGAGGGTCTTTTATTTATCTCCCTTCTCCCCTCACTATTGTGCCTCCCTGTCAAGGTAGGTTGATTTCTCGGGGTCCTTAGGGGTGGTTGAGTGACTAAAGGGGGGGGGGGGGGTGGTAAAGCAGCATATGCCGTTACAGGGGTGAGTTGGCCGTCTGGTTCAGATTTTGTAGATGATACAGGTTGTAAGCTCCTGTTATCCCCATTACCAGTAGCAGCTGCAACTTTATTTGTATTATTCCCACCCTGGATGCTCTTGTTTAACATACCTAATTGAGAGTTTAGTAGGCCACCCAGTCTGGATACTTCTTTTGAGACCTGATCTAATTTGGCCATAAGGGGTTTAATCAAAAGATCCAATTTAGATTCAATTAGACTGGCCAGCAGATCAATTTTTTCAGGGTTCAGCTTGGCTACCTCGATCTTATTTGAGTACTCATTTTCTCCCCCTACAGTTATAGGTGAAGTGCCAGCTCTCTTGCATTTCCAATTCACCCCACGCTTAGCAGGTAACTTCCTACAAGCCCTGACAATGCTTCGTACTGGAAATGGTACAGGCGAGGATATCGGGGAGGGTTGGAGTGAGGTGTCCTGGGAGTTATCTAGGACTGTTTGACTCAGCACTAAAGAGGCGTCTATTTCATTACAGGTTAATAAATGGGAGCCCTGAGTGCAGTTAAGATCGGGAACAGAACTATCTGTGGGATCTGACATTAAAGTAGGTGAAGCCGGAGGGCTTATCCGGTTTAATGATAGACGCTTTTCTTCATTAATTTTACTCACTACTTTGACCAAGTAGTTATCCATTGTGCTTGTCACTAATGGGGTTTTAGCCGATCTCAGTTTAGACATGCCTAAGCCCAGTAACTACTAAACAATACACATGCGTAAAAACAAATGCCGTGATATATTAAAAAAGTCTCACAGTTTTTGGGTGAAGTTCAAAAAGCCAAAGTTTGTGGCCCAGCCCAGCCTCCGTCAGCCCCGGACGGCCACAGACGGCCCGCCCTTTGCCCGGTCTTCGCCCGGCTGCTCCTGCGCGCGACTCGTGGGGCGAGATGCGTTCCTCTCTTTTCAGGCACCTCCGGGCGCAAAGGTGGCGTCAGGGACACGACTTGGCCGCCGGGGCACCTGGGAGGTGTAGTCTTGGGGCCCCCGGTGGCTGCAGGCGATGTTACGGCGTTAGGGACAGCCGTTCCCCTCACGGAGTTTCCCTGGAGCAGGTGGCGCAGGATCACGAGCCGTTGCCCGCAGGGTGAGTAAAGCTTTCAGCATCCCAAAGAGCGCTCGACGCTCCTCTCTTTTCAGGTGCCTCCGGGCGCAAAGGTGGCGTCAGGGACGCGACTTGGCCACCGGGGCACCTGGGAGGTGTAGTCTTGGCCCCCCCGGTGGCTGCAGGCGATGTTGCGGCGTTAGGGACAGCCGTTCCCCTCACGGCGTTTCCCTTCTTGTTTGCACAGTTGTCAGCATGCTTGACACTTTAGGACTTTGTCCCCAGCCCCGGTCCACCGCTGAAGGAGCCGGTTGAGTTGAGGGCGGGGCCAAACTCTCCCTCCTGTCAGTCAGGGTATTTATGATCCAAGTGGAAAGGGCGGAGTATGAAACAAGGACTGCTTGGTGGACGAGACATTGAGGCCTGAGGACTAGTAAGGTATGAATGGAGGCACTGCATGGTTTAGCATTTCATGTAAAAAGTATACAACCACGCTATTGGACAACTGGATGTATATTGGGTGGTTTTTAACCCCTCCGCTGCGCTGAACGTTCTGCGCTGGTGCGGAACGTTCTACTGTGCAAGCGGGGCCGCGACGTTCAGCGGACGTGCGCAGCACTACCGAGGTAGTGCACGCGACGTCCGCTGAACGTGCGCAGCATTAAAGCTGCGCTGAACGTTCCGCGCTGGTGCGGAACGTTCTATTGCACGGGCAGGGCCGCGACGTTCAGCGGACATGCGCAGCACTACTGAGGTAGTGCACGCAAAGTCCGCTGAACGTGCGCAGCATTAAAGGGGTTAATGGAGGTGTGTGAAGTTTGAATCACTTGCTTTCATGTACTCATGTGAAATTTTGGCAAAACTATACAAAATACATCAGTTTGAGAAAAAAGCATCCTCCCCACATTTTTTGACACAAGGGTGCATTTCATCCTTTCTTCCCGTACTACCGCACTATCATTTTGCTGTGAACTGCAGCGCTGTTGGACAACATGGTTCAATAAAGTAATTTTAGGATTTTTTTTATAACAAATTTTATTCGGTCATTCCGATGAAATTTAGGCCGCAGCTCTACAAGTACCTGTAAGACGTAAGGTGAATCAGGAGTACCGGCGTTTTTAAACAATTGCAATGCCTGCGGAACATGCAGGTTACACAACGTAAGCAAAATGCAGACTGTACTAGATTCCAGTAATTGTGCAAAGGATAGATTCATAGAACAATGGGCTATTACATAGTATGGAACAATTTGTCAATGGATGTGTGCATAAGTAGTAATTCTTGTCAGAGGTCTGAAGATAGTAGAGGGGGAAGATCTAACCCATGATACGTCGTCCAGCAGGTCCAAATTTTCCTATGTTTTTGGGGGCAGCTACAGACCAGAAACACCGCAATCTCTGCACCCATACATCTGTCTAGCTCAGCCTTCCATTTGCCTGTAGTCAGGGGGGAAGTCCCATTTAACAGCTGGGCAATATCACACTTGGCGTTAGTGAAGGCCAAGAAGAGCAGATGTTGTTTGTACTTATTTCCCTCTATCTCGTCGGTAGTGGGCATGAGGAAGGGTCGTGGGTCAAGTGGGAGTTGGGAATACATTGCTTAGACAAGACAATACCTTGCGCCAAAAGGGTTGCTACGCAGTGCAGCTCCAGACTGTATGCAAAAACGTCCCATCCTCCCTCTCACGTCTTAAACATGTAGGGGACTGGATAGCACCCATCTTCCAGAGTCTGGCCCGTGTGCAGTATGCGCGGTGTAAATACTTGTACTGTATAAGGCGGAATTGTGTGGACACAGCAGCGCCCCGAGGGCTGGCAGGGGCCTAAGCCCAGTCATTGTCCATCAAGTCAGGGATATCTTCTTGCCACGCTCTTCTAGTCTTGTCAAGTGTAGTCCGTGTATGAGTCGTCAATGTTTGATATATTTGCCTGATTTTATGTAAGCCCAGATCCCCCATCAGTAGGCGTCCCTCTAGAGGGTGAAATTCCGGTAGGGTCTCTAAAGCATGAATCAAAGTGCTCAAAGCATGGCGGAATTGGAGATATTTGTAAAATTGTGTCCTATGTAGTTGGAATTTTACTTGTAGTTGTTGAAAAGATTTCAATGTAGTGCCCCACATTACATCCCCCAGGGTAGATCTCCCCACTAAGTCCCACCCATGGAATCCCCTTAGTGCCGCCACTAGACAGAGGTATGTACCATGCTACAAAGGAGTTATCTGGGTTAGGGTCCCGCACCACCCCATCTGTCTTATCGTATTCCGCCAGACCTGTATCACCACTCTGCTTGCCGGGGGTAGAATAACTAGGTTGCAAGAGCTATTGAGGACCTGGAGAAGGGAAGTCCCCTCCATTGCCATGTGTTCTAGCTCAAAAGCCGGATCAGTTGGGGAGTTGTACCAACATTCGTTTATTATCAATATATGAGTGGCCACATATTATGCATAGATATCTGCTGCCGCAATACCCCCACAGTACGTGGACTGTGCACAGGTGTGTAACACTACCCTGAAATTTATTGTGTATAGCAATTACTGGTGCGAACCGCGGAATTTTGTAAGGGAAGTTTTGTAGTTTGTAGAGAAACCATCTTAAAGATGGCGGACTGTCCATATAGGGAGAGTGGAAGTGAGGACCATATTGTTGTTTCGCTATTTAGACTCGTAAGTAGTGAGTTATTATTTGCCCATGAAATCTTAGGGCATGGCGACACGAAGGTGCCCAAATATTTATAATCTCCCGTCACGTGCGACAGCTGCGTTGCCCAGGTGCCCCGCCCCTTGTTGCAGCATACTGGGAAAACCACAGATTTAGCAGGGTTGGTGTGGCAACCTGTAGTTTCCCCAAACACTGAGGATTTGTAAGATCCAGGGCACCAGAAAACCACAGGTCCGTCATAAAGAAAAGGATGTCAACTGCATATAGCGCGATGCGGTCTGATCTTGACTGGGACCATTCAAATCCACGGAGCACCGGGTCGCTCCGAACCCATGCCGCCACTGCTAGGGCAAACAACAGCAGGGATAGAGGGCAACCCTGTCTTGTGCCCCTGTGAATTCGGAAGGGGTCTGAATGATGGCTGGCTATAAGAACAGATGCTGTTAAGTTAGTGTAGAGTAAATGGACATATGCTATAAAGCGAGAGACAACATTTACCGCCTTCCAGTAATTTGAATAGATAGACCCAGCTGAGCGAATCGAATGCTTTGTCTATGTCAGCTAATAGTATATCTGCCGGACGTCCCAATGCTGGGGCCATCGCTATGGCATTATGTACTCTTTTTGTGTTGTCGCGAGTAGCCCGATGAGGTATAAAGCCTGATTGGTCCGGGTGAATTAATTCCGACACACATGTCCGTAAGCAATCAGCCAGGACTTTCCCTAATAGTTTAGGCTCAAAGTTGATGTGAGAGATAGGGCAGTATGATGAAGGGTCCTCTGGAGGACAAGCCGGTTTAAGGAATAAGACTATCTCTGCATGATGCCAATCTCGGGGTAGTATTCTTTGTTCTTGGCCATCAACTATGGCTGCCAGCAAGTAGGGACCTAATACGTGTATATTCGGTCTCATGAACTCCATAGGGAATTCATTGGGTCCGGGAATTTTAGGAATTTTGCATTAAAAAAATGCAAATTATAGTGGGATAAAGATGCATGGTGAAATATAGTTGAGGTTTATTTAACTGTTGTCCTAATTTGTATAATTGTTGCTGAGCTATTTATACTACACTCGTAGCACACATGACTTGTACAGGAATAATGTGAAATACTCATATAGTGTGAAATACTAAACTATTTTGGGTGCATAATGATTTTAGTGGATGGGATGGCATGTCATGGGATGGATGTATATATAGATATATATATTAATAATATATATTTATTTATATGTATATATATTAATAGTAAATATAATTATTTTTTATATATAAATATATTTAGCACAAATCTTCAAAAAATGTTCATAACTACTGCGCGACTCACTTCAGCTTCTGTCTGGAATATTTCGGGGTGATACGTCAAGCGGAAGCAGAGTTAAAGGGGTGGGGGGTCCCAAAACTAATTTTTTCCATGCAATTTCCCACAGGGATTTGGGACACGACTATAGACCGAACCGCTGAACAGAATTACACCAAATTTGCCAGAAAGTTAGATCTTGGTCCAGAAAGAGTACTTTTTATCATTTGGTGTACATCTGTTAAGACATTTTGGAGTTATTCCATAGGATAAAGATTTATGTATATCTAAAGATGCAGATCCACTGCCAACTGCAATGCTGTGATTGGCTGTCCAAAACCTGAGAGAAAAGTTGCACCTGCCATTTTTTTTAATAGAGACACAGTTCTGGAGGATATAAAGTAGAAACAGAATATAAGGGGTCAGGATAGAGTTATCCTCAGGGCCGGACTGGTGATGTCGGGCACCGAGCAATTCCCATGGGAGGCTGTAAGGGTGGGTGTCGGTTTTGTCACAGGGGGCTGGTCTTGCTACTGGGGCTGACTTTTTTTGCGAAACCGACACCCAGTAACAAAATCGGAATGTCCACCGTGACAGTCTGCCCTCTGTATCAAGCCCATGATGCGGCCAGCCTCCCTGTAGTGTTGGGCCTTAGGCCCACATGGTGTAAGGAAAGAGACACACGGACACCAGTTAGGGGATAGCAGATCTGGCCACGAGCACGTGCGCTCTGGCTCTTTTATTGACAGCGTCACCTGACCCAGTGACGTCTGTGGTGGGTGGGTGTTTAGTGTAGGGTTACATAGAAAACAACTAGACTGTGTCCTAGCAGGACACTACATTCCTCCCAAACTTTAAGGAAAAGAAAAGCGAATGTCCAACCTGTAAGAAAACAGAACAATAACAGTTGATAGCCCCAACAGATCTTCTTCAGGCGATCAGCTGGGAGAATGTTGAAAGTTCCAGGACTACAAAGTCAGTCAGATGAGCTTCACCTCGGCGGTGTACTTCAGATCATCCTTGTCTTGCTGTGTTGACGCTTATATACAGTGTTCTCACTTTGGGAGCAGAAAGGGTGTGACCCTTGAGGGGTCTCGCAGGTGTTCCTAGTCCAGTGGATGACCACGCTTGTTGGTTGTAGGAGACGATTATGGCACGAGAGGTCTTTCTTTGGATTTGCTGATCTTGATGCCTTCACATCTCTGTCCGGCCAAGTAACTTCCGACTTGTCTTTCTTGCCGGACTCCTCTCTCACGGGAGCCTTGAAGACTGGCCTCTCCTGCTTGGACTCTTCTCTCACCAGAGACGCTGGGAGGACCCTCTTGCCGGACACGACGGGACCGGGTGGGCCGTGCGGGCTTTGCATGAGCCGCGCAAAGGCGTCGCTGCCGAACTGCCAACGGACTCACCGCCAAGTCTCTCATGATGTCCTCGGGGTGTTGTTGTCATCCGCCAGGATGGTCTTGCCGTTAGGACATGGGTTCAATGTCTTCAACCGACCGTTACTCGGTGCCAGGTGATTACCTGGGGCCTTCATGCTTCCTGTTGCCTGTCGGGGAGCTGCCGCTGCTGCACCTCTCCCATCCGGATTCCTCTCTCACAGGATATGCGGCCGAGGCCCTTGTCCCCTGGACCGCCACTTGATCGCGTGGGCTGTACGGGTCGCTGCCGAACTTCGGACATGGCCACAGTCGAGTCTTGTGTAGTCCACAAGGGTGGATTGTCTAGTGCTCGGGTATGCTCTGCTTCGGTAAGCTTCAGGTTCACGGGGCACCCATGCAGTTCTTCAGTGGTTGGTCTCTTCGAATGCAGGTTGTAGGGATTACTGGAATCCACACGGATGTTGCGATGTTCCTTGGACAGCACCGATGTTCGTGTGTGCTGACTGTTACGATGCTCCTTGGACAGCACTGATGTTCCTGTGTGCTGTAGTTCTCTTTCCTCCTCCTCTGTGGAGTGATGTTGTGCTACTCCATTCTTCCTCTTCGTTCACTTCCTCGACGCGGACCAGTCCTCTTTCTTGCTTTCTCATGCTAACCAGGATTCTCCATGTAGCGGGCCCTCTACATGTCGTCCCCGTGGTCTTGTCCATGTGGTAGGACACTGTCTTCACTTGGCTTGGTGACTAGACCTGTCGTCGTATCTTCTCTGTTGTTGCTTTTCTTTCCTTGGTGACCAGACTGGGTGGTCGGTTTTCATCTTGGGCATGAGTTGTCATGCTGTGCTATTGTCTTTGTGGTCGCTATTCACCGTCACGGTGTTTTGGCGTTGGCGCGCTTTGTCTGCGCGGAGGAGGGTTGCGTCACCGCTCCTGGTGCAACTCTGGTGCGTGCTGCCATGCGTGCTGACGATGGCGCTCCGGTTGCTGCGAGACATCGCGGTCTCTGTTGGGGACCTTTGTGTGCTGTCCCGTGGCGTTGGCGTGTCGCTGTGCAGCGTCACTCTGGTGCTCCTGGCACGTTTCGGCGTAGTGCTGCGCGGTCCTGGCGTGCGGGTGTGGAGTTCTGGCACTCCTGTCGCGTTCTTGCGGCACGGTTCCGTGCTGTTGGCGCGTTCCTGAATGTTCTGGCAGGACACTACATTCCTCCCAAACTTTAAGGAAAAGAAAAGCGAATGTCCAACCTGTAAGAAAACAGAACAATAACAGTTGATAGCCCCAACAGATCTTCTTCAGGCGATCAGCTGGGAGAATGTTGAAAGTTCCAGGACTACAAAGTCAGTCAGATGAGCTTCACCTCGGCGGTGTACTTCAGATCATCCTTGTCTTGCTGTGTTGACGCTTATATACAGTGTTCTCACTTTGGGAGCAGAAAGGGTGTGACCCTTGAGGGGTCTCGCAGGTGTTCCTAGTCCAGTGGATGACCACGCTTGTTGGTTGTAGGAGACGATTATGGCACGAGAGGTCTTTCTTTGGATTTGCTGATCTTGATGCCTTCACATCTCCGTCCGGCCAAGTAACTTCCGACTTGCCTTTCTTGCCGGACTCCTCTCTCACGGGAGCCTTGAAGACTGGCCTCTCCTGCTTGGACTCTTCTCTCACCAGAGACGCTGGGAGGACCCTCTTGCCGGACACGACGGGACCGGGTGGGCCGTGCGGGCTTTGCATGAGCCGCGCAAAGGCGTCGCTGCCGAACTGCCAACGGACTCACCGCCAAGTCTCTCATGATGTCCTCGGGGTGTTGATGTCATCCGCCAGGATGGTCTTGCCGTTAGGACATGGGTTCAATGTCTTCAACCGACCGTTACTCGGTGCCAGGTGATTACCTGGGGCCTTCATGCTTCCTGTTGCCTGTCGGGGAGCTGCCGCTGCTGCACCTCTCCCATCCGGATTCCTCTCTCACAGGATATGCGGCCGAGGCCCTTGTCCCCTGGACCGCCACTTGATCGCGTGGGCTGTACGGGTCGCTGCCGAACTTCGGACATGGCCACAGTCGAGTCTTGTGTAGTCCACAAGGGTGGATTGTCTAGTGCTCGGGTATGCTCTGCTTCGGTAAGCTTCAGGTTCACGGGGCACCCATGCAGTTCTTCAGTGGTTGGTCTCTTCGAATGCAGGTTGTAGGGATTACTGGGATCCACACGGATGTTGCGATGTTCCTTGGACAGCACCGATGTTCGTGTGTGCTGACTGTTACGATGCTCCTTGGACAGCACTGATGTTCCTGTGTGCTGTAGTTCTCTTTCCTCCTCCTCTGTGGAGTGATGTTGTGCTACTCCATTCTTCCTCTTCGTTCACTTCCTCGACGCGGACCAGTCCTCTTTCTTGCTTTCTCATGCTAACCAGGATTCTCCATGTAGCGGGCCCTCTACATGTCGTCCCCGTGGTCTTGTCCATGTGGTAGGACACTGTCTTCACTTGGCTTGGTGACTAGACCTGTCGTCGTATCTTCTCTGTTGTTGCTTTTCTTTCCTTGGTGACCAGACTGGGTGGTCGGTTTTCATCTTGGGCATGAGTTGTCATGCTGTGCTATTGTCTTTGTGGTCGCTATTCACCGTCACGGTGTTTTGGCGTTGGCGCGCTTTGTCTGCGCGGAGGAGGGTTGCGTCACCGCTCCTGGTGCAACTCTGGTGCGTGCTGCCATGCGTGCTGACGATGGCGCTCCGGTTGCTGCGAGACATCGCGGTCTCTGTTGGGGACCTTTGTGTGCTGTCCCGTGGCGTTGGCGTGTCGCTGTGCAGCGTCACTCTGGTGCTCCTGGCACGTTTCGGCGTAGTGCTGCGCGGTCCTGGCGTGCGGGTGTGGAGTTCTGGCACTCCTGTCGCGTTCTTGCGGCACGGTTCCGTGCTGTTGGCGCGTTCCTGAATGTTCTGGCGCGGTTCTGTGCTTCTGGTGCGTTCCTGCATGGTTCTCCTGATGTGTTCAGGAGGTTGCATGTTGACGTGGCGTCATTCGGGCGTGGCAGTGTCCTTTTGCTTGCGTCATTCGGGCGTGGCAGTGTCCTTTTGCTTGGACAGATTCTCCTGTTGCTGTGTGGCGCGTTTCTGCGCACTTACTGTTCAGGGTTCTGGGACACCTGTTGAGTGGCGTTGGGTACTTGCTGCTTTGGCTGTCGTCAGTTACTTGCTGCTTTGGACCGTTGGCGGGAGTGGTTGATGCTGCGGTGAACACCTGTGGCCACAAGGCGTCGCTGCTCTCTCCGTCGTTTGATCTCGGCACTCGTTTTCCCTGGACGTTCTTCTAGTGCTTGGCAGGCGTTTCCCTCCAGACGTTCTGTCAGTGCTTGGATGCTTAGTGAGGCGTTCGTGCCTCTTTTCCACGTCGCGCTGGAAGTGGCATCTGCAGACCCTTTGCTGGTGTGTGTGGGTGTCTTCTGCGTGGTTGCGCACTTACTTGCTGCGTGGTAGTAGATTCTAGTTGTGGTTGCGTTGTGTTGCGTTGCGCATTTATTTGCTGCTTGGTTCCTTGGGGCGTTACTCAGTCCGTTGCCCCTTGCTGCTATTGACCCTTCGTGGGTTTGTGCAATGCTTGTTTCTTTGGTGTGTGTAGGTGTGATGGTGCTGGATGGCCACCAAATAGCAGGGGGGGCTCCTCGGCAGTCTTCCAGGATCTGCAGGGCTCTGCTGATTGAAAATGCCGGCACTGGGACGTGTGACTCTGTAGTGTGGGGGTCCGACCCAGTAAGTAGGTGGCTTGCAGATTCACTGATTGCACTGGGCCCCCAGGAGTCCTTTGGTCTGTACCAGTTTTGTGTTTCTGGCGCATTCCTGCGCCTCGTGGCGTGTTACTGCGTTGCTGGCTTGTTTGTTCTTGTGGCTTCTTTTGGGTGCAATACCACCTAGTGACCACTAGATGGCAGTGTGGGCTGGATTCCCTTCAGCAACAGCTTGCCTCCTCTTGGTGACTTTCCTTCCCATGTTGTTAGGGCTTGCAGGACTTGCTTCTGCTATGGAGTGTGCAGGAGGGGGCTGGAGTTACTGCTGTCTACAGGTAAGTCCCATTTCTTTCTTTTGTCCTTTTTCAGTTGGGGCAGTATGCAGCTTGCAGCTGTAGGGCACAACAGTGTTTATGGTGCAGTCTCTCTCCCTTGCCCACTGTCTTTGTATTGGGCGCAGTGATGCACTTTGGCCACTAGAAGGCAGCGCTCCGACGGACCCCCGGCAGCTTCACACCCGCTGCTGACGGCACTGCCGGTGCAAGGCTTCTCTCTTGGGCTCCCCCCTTCGCGTCCTCGGGCGCAGGCACACCCAGACCAGGTAGGCTCTTTCCGCTTCTCTACTCCCGCCTGCAGCAGCTTCTTGATTAGCACGCTGCGCTGCGGGGAGTCGGTGTGGCTTCAACTGGGTGCAGCAAATGTTCACAGGCTTTGGGGGAAGGGGGTGACTCTGATGCTCTGTGTAGGTCCTGTCGGCTGCCCTAAGCCTCACTCGTTCCGTGAGGCGGGGGTGACTCGGTGCTGCAGTTGAGGCACTGTTCGTCCTCCGTGTATTCTCCCCTCTCCCTGCAGCATTTCCGTCGTCCGCCTGCTGCGGTGTGTTCCGTGCTGAGCGGGTAGGCTCCGCTTCAGCCGTGCTGGAGGGTGTTCAATGCCTGATTCAGGGCGCCGCAAGACGGCGCGGGCGGCAGTTTCTTTGTCGTCTGTCCTCCCTGCCCGCGGCTAGCAGTCCTTGCGCGGGCGGGGGCGATGCAGGGGTCTTCGTGTCTTGTCGCGGGTGGGCTCCGCTTTTACTACAGTTTGTCCGTGCGTCAGGCTTCACTTTTCCCGGTCTCCCGCCGCCACCATTCACACACGCGGCAGGGACAGGGAGCGCTCCGGGCAGGCCGCGGGTAGGCTCCGCGAGTCCTGCATAACTTGTGGTCTTTCACCCTCGCGGCGGGGGACAGGGGGCATCACAGGCAGGCCGCGGGTAGGCTCCGCTGGCTCTGCATTATTGTCAGTCCTTCACCCTTCCGCCGCACTTCACACACGCGGCGGGGAGGGGGGCGCTGCAGGCAGGCCGCGGGTGGGCTCCGCTGGCCTTGCCGTAATGTGAGTTTATCTTCGGCCGCGTTCCACGCAGGCCACGCGGGTGGGCTCCGCTTTGGTGCACAGTCTTCCGGGGGGAGTCACCTCCCGCTCCCGGCTCACCTTCGGCCGACGGGCCAGGTCCTGGGCTGCGGTCGTGGCGGGTGGGCTCCGTCCGGCCGGTGCACCTCTCCGGTGGGGGTCTCCGCTTCGCGGCCGTCTCAGGTGGGCACTGGGCGGTCCGCTCTTTTCCTGGTGGCGCTGGACGGTGGCGGCCGACGCGGGTGGGCTCCGGTCGGCTCGTCCTTGAAGGCTGGTGCGGTGGGCCTCACGGTCGCTGCAGGCTGCGGGGCTCCGACGTGCCCACCGGCTTCTCGGCGCTGCTGCGCCCTGCTACGGGGGGTGCCCTGCAGGCGGGCATCTCTCACCCCCTTTTCTCAGGATGTTGTGGCAGTGGCACGCGTGGCTTCACTACCGGCCTCGTCGCCAATGTAGTGTTGGGCCTTAGGCCCACATGGTGTAAGGAAAGAGACACACGGACACCAGTTAGGGGATAGCAGATCAGGCCATGAGCACGTGCGCTCTGGCTCTTTTATTGACAGCGTCACCTGACCCAGTGACGTCTGTGGTGGGTGGGTGTTTAGTGTAGGGTTACATAGAAAACAACTAGACTGTGTCCTAGCAGGACACTACACTCCCCTTCTCCCTCCCGCCTGGTGCCAGCAGCAAGCACACTGTAACAGTGCCGGCTCAGCGTGCACACGCGTCACACATGCTGAAGAGACCCTGCATTGTATTTTTAATATTAACACCACCCCACCACAGGGCCATCATTCAATCTAATAGTGCGAAAAAGCGCTACACATTTGAAGACCCTGTTGCTGGTGGTGGTTGGTCAGCCCTGCCTAGCTGCTCTACTCCCTTCCGTTTGTATCGAGGATAGAGGGCGGCTCAGGCAGAGAGGACTGGCCATATGTAGGTATGACCATAGCTGCTAAGTTTGCATTGTCTGACCTTAATGTATGACATTTCCATGATTTCTGCCTGGGTGCTTATATGTGCCATTTCCATGCTTTCTGGCCTGGGTCATAGATGCTGGAAGTAGGGGTGCGGGTTTGCTGCAGCACCCCCACAAAAATCAGGGTGGAGTTCAAAAGGTGAATGGGCAATAAAGATGCCTTTCCTTTTTTTTCACCTTGTTACATTTGCTGTGTGGGTGTCAAATGCCAGGCTGTGTTGTCTGACAAATTTCTGTTTACTCTTGCTAAATGGAGAGTGGTGTTTACTTTTATTTCTGTGTCTGTAAGTTAGAGGATTTTTTAAAACAAACTATATGTAAAGGAACTGCACACATTTTTCAAAAGACATCAGCATTTAGAAGAGTGTAGCACATTATTTCGTAATTCTGAGGTGTGATGAAAACAATGATTTTAATAGGATCAAAATAAATCAAGACACCTTCATTGGTGGTGTGCAGTTATAAATATTTTCTGAAGCTCAATTTCAACACATGATGGTTTGAATGCTACATAGATTTATCTGTAAAACTGTATGTCAGTGGGATTTTTTAGCAATTTTAATAGAAAATGAGCCGACTGTAAATGACAGAGTGCTACCACAGCATGCTTTAGTAATATATTTGCAACAGTGGTCTTTAAAATGCTCCCCTGTCGACGTACCACACCCTGATCACCTCTGCCGGAAAGGGCGTCACAATCCTATGCCTTTGTGCGAAATATTCATGTTTTCTGGCCTGGGTGCTTATGATTGCCATTTTTACGGTTTCTGGCCTCCGTGCTTCTGTGTAACATTTCCACGCTTACTGACCAGGGTGCCTATGTGTGACATTTCCATGGTTTCTGGCCTAGGTGGTTATGTGTGACATTTATGTGGTTTCTGGCCTGGGTGCCTATGTGTGACATTTCCACGCTTACTGGTCTGGGTACTTTTGTGTGACATTTCCACGCTTACTGGTCTGGGTACTTTTGTGTGACATTTCCATGCTTTCTGGCCTGGGTGCTTATGTGTTACATTTCCACGCTTTCTATCCTGGGTGCATCTGTGTGACATTTCCATGCTTACAGGACTGGGTGAGTATGTGTGACATTTCCATGCTTACAGACCTGGGTGAGAATGTGTGACATTTCCACAGTTTCTGGCCTGGATACGCACTATACAGGGACTAGTCTGACGTTTGTGTTCTGTGATTCACTACTCTCTTGTGTCTATTTTTGGTGTTTTCTGTCAGAATTTCTATGGGAACGTATTACTGGGTGTCATGGTGCTCTTTAAGGTAAGGATTTACTATGCTTTGAAAGTTACTACAATTAAATATGTAAGGAAAAACGTGCTGTGAAATGCACCTTTTTGATCTTTCTTTCTGGTCGGAATCACTCACTTTGAAATTTTGCCAGCACTGCTTAGGGTTCCCAGACATTATAATTAGGTTCAGATGTTACACACAACCATAGAAATTCAGCAGTTCTAGTTATCTCAAGTGACTATAACTCATACACTAAGGTAACTATAACTTGCACCCTCACAATGCACTGCTAATTACCCCACATGTTACATCACTTATGACATCTTCTATGAGATCATTGATAATATCACTGCAAAATTTGCAGTGAAATTATTGATGAAAAACTGTGGATGGCGGGGGTGCGAGTTATAGTTACCTTCGGGCACAAGGTAAAGTTATTTGTGATAATTATAACTACTGAATTTCTATGGTTTTGTGTGCATAAAATCAAAACCTAAATATAACATCCCTGTAACCTGTTTTTTTAAGTGAATATCTATCTATCGCCTGCTGATAAGAGCTTCTACCAACACTCCCACTTACCACAACATTACTTTGTAGGACAGTTCTCCTTTTCTATGAAAGAATTGCAGATTTCCATAGGAGTTTAGGGATCTACTAGTTGTGATCCTCCCAATAATTTTGGGGTAACAATATAATGCAAAATGTGAGGACCCAGGTGCCATTTCATGTGACCCCAACAACTTTGTAGTTCGACACGGCAGGAGATCGGATACTAGAAACTACATTTATGGTCGTGGGGATTTAGTACTAAAACAAATTACTTACCTTCAGTACTGCTCTTTCTGGTAGAGACTATTTCGCTGCAGATTCCTCAAGTTCTGAATATTCCCCAGGATTGGATCGGACGCCGTTCCGCTCCAGAAATGATGAGATGAGCCCATGCTACTGCCACTCCCGCATGAGGACATTGGTTGCTTTCAAGACTGTCCGTGCCCCCAGATGCAGAGCTCCAAAAGCAAATTGGTGTGACAAGTGTGCAGATTCCTCAATGTGGGATCTTATTAATGTATAGAGTTCAATCATAGAATGTGGAGGATAGAAGGGTCAGTGAGTAATCTGTGGTTAGATAGAGTTTCTGCCAGAAAGAGAGTTACCAAAGTGAAGCTACTTGTTCTTTTGATAGGCACTTCTAGCCACAGATTCCTTGCCTTTTGAATAGATACCAAAGCAGGATGTACTCGGGGGTTTGTCTGTGACTGGACTCAAACAAGGTTGAGAAGGCAAATTGCCCCTCTTGACAACCCTGAACGTCCATATAATAGTGCTTCATGAACGTCTGGAGGATCGCCCTGGCATATATCTAGGAAAGGGACACCACTCCAGTGGTTGCAGGTTTCGCCCCAATATAATGAGCCACAGTCCATTCAAAGGCTGCTTTTTAGCTGTTGCATAGCAGATCTTGATGCAGAGCATGCTCCAGCAGGAGATGGTCCTATGCTGTACAACCTTGCCTTTCTTCAACCTAGAGAACGGCACATGGAACTAATTGTCCACCCAGTGTCCTTTGGTACGATCTATGGAGGAGCTCAGTGTTCTCTTGTGATCCAAGTGATTGATTCTCTCCTCCTCCTTGAAGGGGTGAGGTGGAGCATACAATGACAGCATGGTGATGGTGTAACTGATGTGGAACGGCATCACAACTTTGTATAAAAAGGATGCTCGCATCCCCAGAACAAGTTTGGCTGGGAAGAAGGTGGTGTATGGTGGGTTGACACAGTAGCTTGAAGCTCACTCCAACATGCAGAAGTGCTGACATTGCGAATTCTTGACAGTTTGAGAAATGCGCAATCACATTCACAGAAGTGTCCTTGCACCACCTCCGGGTGTAAATGCCACTTGTGATCTGCTAGGCGCCAATGGCTCATCTTGTATGCCCTGGCATTTAGGGATCCTGCCAGGTAGTTCACAACCAGGGTGGTCCAGCCACTTTCAGGAGGTGCAAGCCCTCCTGGCAAGAGGTCCATGACCCCTCCTACCCTGTTTGTTGCTGTACCACATGGCTGTGGTGTTGTCCATGAGCAGCTGTACCAACCTCCCTTTGATGTACGAAAGAAAGGCTTTCTGCGCCAAGCAGATGGCCTTCAGCTCCAGAATGTTGATGGAAAACTGGGACTCCGCCGAAGACCAAAGGCCTCTGATTCTCACCTCTCTCAGGTGGCCGACCCAACTCAGAAGTGATGCATTGATCAATACTGTCTGCTCTTAGTGAGGTTGAAAGAGGGGTCTGCCGCTGTTGCAATTGCAGTTCAGTAACTACCACTGAAGGTCTTTTGTAATCTCCTCCGAGATCTGGACGTGGTGGGAGAGGTCCTTTTGATGTTGGGACTACTGAGAATTCAGGTCTCACTGCAGATCCTTCATATGCCACATGGTGTGCTCAACCATTAGGATTCAGAAGGCCATTAATCGTAGCAGCATCAGAGTCAATGTCACTGAAATCCTGGACCGAAGCTGCAACATCAGAATCATCGACTGAATGTCCTGGACTCTCTTTCCAGGGAAAATGCATAAAACCGAAACCGTGTCCAGGATGGCTCCTATGAAGGGGAGCATCTGAGGTGTCAGGTGCTGCTTCTGCAATGTGGATAGTGAAGGAGGCATTGTGATAGGCTCGGAGAGTCCAACTGGTGACAAGGGCAAATCTGCTGGCGGTACTCCAGATGGAAGGCCTCTCAGCTCCTTGTGGCCCGAAGGTGCACCAGAGAGAGTGGTCAAGGATCTGAAGAGCCAGAGCATGGTTATGCAGAACTGTTCAATCTGTTGTGGAGTGGCAGGCAGCCCCAGAAACTCAGTCTGTGTCTGAACCAGGCGGGCCACTTGGGAGCAAGATGGAGAGCCATGGCACTTGCTCAGACAAATCAATCAATCAATCAATCAATCAGAGCATTTGTATAGCGCACTACTCACCCGGAGGGTCTCAAGGCGCTGGGGGGAGGGGGTCCGCTACTGCTCGAACAGCCAGGTCTTGAGCTGCTTCCTGAAGGCGAGGTGGTCCTGGGTGAGGCGGAGGTGGGTCGGAAGGGAGTTCCAAGTCTTGGCGGCCAGGTAGGAGAAGGACCTTCCTCCTGTGGTGGCTCTTCGGATGCGGGGGACGGCGGCGAGGGCGTGGCTGGTCGATCGAAGCTTGCGTTTGGGAGCGTAGAAGTTGAGACGGCTGTTGAGGTATCCTGGTCCTTGGTTGTGTAGGGCTTTGTGTGCGTGGGTGAGGAGCCGGAAGGTGATTCTCTTGTTGACCGGGAGCCAGTGCAGGTCTCTCAGGTGTCCGAAGATGTGGCTGTGGCGGGGGATGTCCAGGATGAGTCGTGCTGAGGTGTTCTGGATCCGCTGGAGTCTCTTCTGGAGTTTGGCGGTGGTTCCGGCGTAGAGGGAGTTGCCGTAGTCCAGACGGCTGGTGACGAGGGCCTGGGTGACCGTCTTCCTGGTCTCGGTGGGGATCCAACGGAAGATCTTACGTAGCATGCGCAGGATGTTGAAGCATGACGAGGAGACGGCGTTGACTTGTCTGGTCATGGAGAGGGAGGAGTCCAGGATGAAGCCCAGGTTGCGTGCGTGGTCTGTGGGTTTGGGTGCGCTGCCCAGGGCGGGGGGCCACCAGGAGTCGTCCCAGGCGGAGGGTGAGGATCCCAGGATGAGGACTTCCGTCTTGTCCGAGTTCAGTTTCAGGCGGCTGTTCGACATCCATGTGGCAACGTCTGTCATCCCTTCGTGCAGGTTGGCTCTGGCGGTGTCGTTAGTGAGGGAGAGGATCAGCTGGGTGTCGTCGGCGTAGGAGATGATGTTCAGGTTGTGCTGGCGTGCGATGGCTGCGAGGGGGCTCATGTAGATGTTGAAGAGTGTTGGGCTGAGCGAAGAGCCTTGAGGAACACCGCAGATGACTTCGGTGGCCTCCGATCTGAACGGGGGGAGGGTGACTCTCTGTGTCCTTCCGGCGAGGAAGGAGGTAATCCACTCCAGTGCCTTCTCCTGGATTCCGACGTTGCTGAGGCGCTGTACTAGGGTACGGTGGCAGACAGTGTCGAAGGCCGCGGAGAGGTCCAGGAGGATGAGGGCCGCTGTTTCTCCGTTGTCGAGCAGGGCTCGGATGTCATCTGTAGCTGCGATCAGGGCGGTCTCGGTGCTGTGGTTGGCCCGGAAGCCAGACTGCGAGAGGTCGAGGGAGCCGTTCGTCTCGAGGAAGGTGGCCAGTTGCTTGTTGACGGTCTTCTCGATGACTTTGGCCGGAAACAACAGCAGCGAGATGGGGCGGTAGTTCTTGAGGTCGGTAGGGTCTGCTGATGGTTTCTTGAGTAGAGCGCTGAGTTCGGCGTGCTTCCAGCTCTCCGGGAAGGTGGCGATGTCGAAGGAGGTGTTGATGATGTCCCGCAGGTGGGGTGCGATGACAGCGTCGGCCTTGTTGAAGACGTGGTGAGGGCAGGGGTCTGTCGGAGATCCGGAGTGGATGGAGTTCATCGTGCGGATGGTGTCTTCGGTGCTGATCGGGGTCCAGGCGCGGAGGGTGGTGGAGGGGGGCGGTGGTTCGGTCGTGGCGTGCGTCGGTTGAGTGCTGAAGCTGTTGTGGATGTCTGCGATCTTGTTGTGGAAGTAGGAGGCGAGGGAGTTGCAGAGGTCTTGCGAAGGGGTGATGTCGTTGTTTCCGGCGTTGGGGTTGGAGAGCTCTTTCACGATGTTGAAGAGTTCCTTGCTGTTGTGTGCGTTGTTGTCCAGTCGTTCCTTGAATGCGGTTTTCTTGGTGGCGTGGATCAGTTGGTGGTGTTTTCGGGTGGCGAGCTTGAGGGCAGTCATGTTGTCCGGTGTTGGGTCTCTGCGCCAGGTTTTCTCCAGTGCTCTGCAGTTCTTCTTGGAGCTCTTGAGTTCGTCGTTAAACCATGGGGCTTTCTTGCTGCCGGGTCTGCTCGGCGGGGTCTTCAGCGGGGCGAGGTCGTCTGCGCAGTCGCTGATCCATTTCGTGAGGTTGGTGGCTGCTTGGCTGGGGTTCGTTGTGCTGGTGGGAGGGTTCTTGCTCAGGGAAGTAGTGAGCTGGTCTGCAGTGATCTTGTTCCAGCTTCTGCGGGGAACCTGTTGCTGGTGATGGTGGAGCGTGGTTCTTCTGAAGCTGAAGTGGACGCAGCTGTGGTCCGTCCAGTGGAGTCCCGTGGCGTGGCTGAAGGCGATGTCCTTGCTGGAAGAGAAGATCGGGTCGAGTGTGTGTCCGGCGTAGTGGGTGGGGGTGGTCACCAGTTGCTTGAGTCCGAGGTTGGCGAGGTTGTCCAGCAGGGTGGTGGTGTTGCGGTCGTTGTTGTTCTCCAGGTGGAAGTTGAGGTCCCCGAGGAGGATGTAGTCGGCGGAGGGGAGGGCGAGCGGGCTGACGAAGCCGGCGATGTCCTCGCTGAATTCGAGTGGCAAATGCGAGTGGCAGGAGGCGAGTGGCAGGAGTGGGCCGAGTCCTGCTTGGGTGTCTTGTGTTTCTTTTTGGACTTACCACATGATTTGTATCACGATGAAGACTGGCTTCTGGTGCAGCTTTGCTGACTCCTAGAGCATGCAAACCTTGGCTGCAACTTAGACCAGCCTCGGCAAGGAGTCTTCTTAAGCTGGTGATGCAAAGTTTTGTGTTGTGGTCCGGGATGCCTCTCAGGTTTATTGACGTGCAGTCACTGCAGGGCTTGGATCTTGACTTGATCCCAGACACCACAAGCACACCTGATGAGGATCTATCACAGTAATTTGTTTGCGACAGTCCATACCAGGCTTAAAGCATGTCGTTTTAGGGGGTGCACGAGGGACACCTATATAGGCTCTGCATGTCATGTCCCAGAATGGAGCCGCACAGCGCCACCTTGCTGGGGAGGTAAGGTATGGCAGAGTTTCCGGATCCAGCCTGACACCTGATTAATTTTCAAAAGGTGAGGAACCTGCAGCTGGAAGTCTCTATCAGAATAGATGGCTTTCAAAGGTGGTTCATGTCCATGAAATGCACACATGGGAAGCAGGAAGAGCGGATGAATGAGTTGGACAAGATAATTTAACAACCGGGAACACACTCCAGTCCCTCTACCTGCAGCCATCATAAGGTTTAGAGGCACTTCCTCCAACTGTCCCTAGAATACCTCTGCACACAATCATCACAACCATCTTTAAAGACCGAGCTTGTGACATGGCTTGCCAAATTTCGCTACCTTGGTCTAGAAAGCAAAGAAACCTATTCTAATCCCAAATGTGTATTGCATATTCCAGTACTCTACTATGTTCATCAAGCCCTGTGAAAACATTTGATGATAAAATAAAATTTTTCACAACTTCTAGTGCACATATGGTGAGATAGAAAGGTTAAAACGGCACTTAAAAAAGTGCAAGTCCAAAAGTGTGCTTGAGCAACATGAGCCTCAAAAGCACAAAGGGTTCTTTTGGCCTTCTAATCCTACCACAGGTAATGCTACATATTTGTACGTAGCTAAATAGTGTAGGAAAGCGCCCCTTTTTGTCATGGTCACCCCTACTTTTTGTCACTGGTACGGATGTTTTTCGACTAATGTGCACTGGGTCCCTGCTAACAAGGCCCAAGTGCCAGTGTTACAGGAGTGGCAAAATGTGTGCCAGTTGTAAGTCCTTAGTAAATGGTACCCCTGGTACCTAGGGCATTTGTAGTAAAAAGGGTCCCTAAGGGCTGCAGCATGCATAAGGCCACCCTAGAGACCCACATATAAATTGCATGCAGACTGCATGCAGGTTGCTTGACATGGTGCAAACCATGAGTAAAAACACAACATGGCAAACTCACTATGTGCCATTTCAAAGTCACTGCATATAATATATGTAAGTCACCCCTAAGGCAGGCCTTATAGCCCTAAGCAGGGTACATTATATAACATTTGAGGACATATCTAAGCAGATATGTCCTTGTGAAGGGAAGCCGTCTTAAGTACATGTACTGGGCTCTGGTCTTTACAAGTTTCCTAGCTACATAATGGCTTTACTGAAACCTATAGTGTTTGGTATCAAACACCTTGTCGTAATAAATATGTACCATTGTCAGTACTAGATGTATTATGACATGCACCCAGAGGGCACCCCCTGAGAAATCTTCTAGTATCTAGTGTGCTGGCTGACTGGTATCATTCAGCCTGCTACCACAGATTGGTTCCTAATCCCCTGAAGGTGAGAGCCAACACTCTCTGAGGTCAGAAACCATGCTTGCTCCAGAGCAAGGTTTTCACCTGACTAGCAATTTAGCATTTCAAGACCAGGGGCTTCAAAGCCCCTTCAGCCTTTGATATGCAACTCCGGCTTCCTACAGACCTGGGAGATGCACATCCAGGCTTATCAAACCCCAAAGGTGGGCCACCAGATGTGCTTCACGAAAGAAGGGTTCCACCATCTTGTTTTTGGTGGAATTAGGAACTCTGGGACAGGTTTATGCCCACTTCCCACAGGAAGTGGTTATATGGGGGGGGGTAGTAACGACCCCAGGGGTAAGTAGTCCATTGGCTACAACCCTTCACTGCCCATAACACCCCTAAATTTAGTACTTAGGTGGCCCCCTGAAACCAGGAACTGAGATTTGTCTGCCTGATAGAAGGACAACTAAGAGCCAAAGACTTGGGAACTGTGGACCAGCATCTACCGAGGCGCACAACCCTGCCTGACTGCAGCTCTCCTCACAATCACTGACACTGACTCGTCTAGAAGTGGAACAGCCTCCCAAAGCCCTTGGAGGTCTGCCCAGCACTTCCTTGACCCAGCAACAGCACCCTTTGGAATGGAGAAGGCACATAGAGACAGAAGCAGAAAGAGTGAGGGTGGGGCAAGATGGCGGCCACCTAGTTGTGGCCGAGCACAGCAGAGCAGTGAAGCTCGAGTGATCACCCCAGCGGATACACGGGGATGCTTCCCCTCTCACTCCGGAGGACCCTGACCCCTCTGTAAGGGAACAAACTGCGGAATTGAATAAAAAAACCGGCGGAGCAATTGAACGGATGCTCTTTCCACTAACCTGCCGCGGCTCGGTGTTACGGCTGTTTCAGGAGCTGACCCGGTCCGCTCTCTGTGTGTGTTCCTCCCGTCGGAGAGCGAAGGGGCGGGGCACGGGCGAAACTCCGCGGGCTTCACGGAGAAGAGCGGCGTCTGAGGCAGAGCTGTTGAAGTCAGCAAGACGCGAAGGGGATTACAGCACAAAGAGGCTCTGGGCAGAGAAAAGACGAAGGGCAATGGCTCCCAAAGTCAATACGGGAGGAAAATCCACCGCTGAAAGGAAAAAGAAGACTGGATTGGAGACAGCACCGGGAGACACTGATGGCAAAATACAGACCCCCCCGGTAAGAAAGCAGATGGCTAGAACAAGGCAGGCCACAGCCACAGCCCCAATTGCAGATATCTTCACCAAGGCTGGTAGAGAGAAGGGACTAAAAAATACAACATTAGCGGAGGAGGGAGGCGAGGCTGAACTAGAGGCAGGAGACGATGTAACCTCCTCAATCACGCCTGATTCGACTGACCCCCCCTGTGTCCCTGAGTACTGCAGGACAAAGTATGGTGAAAGGAGCTGATATAATGGAGCTTGATGCCCCAGGCAATTTGGAAAGTGAGTCTATGGAAAATGGGACCATCAGCAATAGGCGAGCCAGGGGATATTAATGCCGTACCAGCTGCCCGTGCCATTCAAAGGAGCCCAGATGGTTTGGATGAGGTCGAGAACAAGGCAGAAGTCCAAGATGGGCAAAAACCCGGCGAGTTAACAAAGGCACACCACGGGCATGATCAGGAGAACGCGGTGGCCTGCCCGGAAACCGACAAGGGGAAAGAGAATGAAAAGGTCCCGAGTGAATGTTTTTTTTCAGTGTCGGAGGGAGGTGAGTGGTCAGAGGATGAGGATGATGAAGATCTTGGCTCCAACGTGGTTCAGACCTTGACGCAGAAAGTGATCCAGAGCCTGGCTCTCCGGTAACAGTAGTTAAACCTCAAGCGGGGTCTAAAAGCCGCGAGCTTAGTTGGGACCACTCTTCAGCAATGCCCCTGCAGGGGAGCCCGGGTGGGGCTGCTGCCCAGATGTCACTCCTGGAAACTATTCATAGTGAGATTCTGGCCCATAGGGAGGAAGCCCGGCAGGATAGTCGGAAGTCTCAAGCCGCTGTTAGGAAAATACAGGGGGCGGTTAGGAAGCTGTCCATGGCCTGTATTAACCTGGGAGATCGGGTAACTAATCTGGAGGACAGGGTGGTCTCTACGGAGGCGGAGGCAGCAGCCGCAATTAATAAGGTCGAAGCCCAAAACTCACAAGTAATAGACATCCAGTGGAAACTGCAGGACATAGAGAACAGGCTCAGATGGAATAACCTCTGGGTTCTTGGGGTACCTGAGGGAGTGGAAGGGCCCGATGTCAGAGCCTACGTTATTAAACTATTTGAGCAGGCATTTCCAGAGCTTTTAAGCTGGGACTGGGCAGCGGAGATCCAGAGAGCGCATCGCACCCCGTTTAAAATCAAAAAAGGTACTAAGGAAGGTGACAAACCCAGAGCAATTCTAATTTTTCTGGGCAACTTCGTGCTGAGGCAGGCAATCGCTGAGAAGGCAAGACCGGATGCTAAGAGGAACATGGATGGGGTCCTTTTCTTTGTCCGCCCGGATTTTTGCCATGCAACGGTGGAGAGGCGTTGGAGACTCAGGCAACTGATTAACTCATTTCAGGAGAAAAAATGCAGGCCTACCTGATCAACCCAGCTCAGTTAAAAATCATCAATGAAGGGAGAACTATTTATTTTGCCTCTGAGATCAAAGCCAAAGAGTATTTGGACTCCTACGTGGAGTAGAATCATTCAATACTGGTCGTATATATGTTGGGTTTTTTGTAGCACTATTGAAGTATTATCGAAGGGCCAGGTGAATTCGGAGTATAGTTTTTTTTTTCTTTTCAGAAGGTTGTAAGGGGTAACAGGATGTTGATTCGGATTATCGTGTTAAGGGCTTCACTGCTCTCACTGTGACTATCACACGCACAGACCTGGTCTGAGCGCCTCACGAGCAAGGGTGCAGGGATGCTGGGAAAGGGAGGGGGGATGGAGGGCAAGGGGGGAGTGGGGGGGAGGGGGTGGGGGGTCAGGAGGGGGAGGACAAGGGGTTGGGGGAAAAAGCAAAAAAAGAGAAAATAAGGTCTGTTAAGGTAAATATCATTAGCCTTAAGGTCTCATTGAAGGTTATAATAATAATTCAGGCTCGTCAGGGAAATTTGATACAAGGATATGTCAAGCATTAAAATTTGTACAGCCAACGTGGGTGGCCTGAATGATGCGAGGAAAGTCAAAGGGTAGGACACTTTTCCAAATATAATAACTTTGATATTTTCTGTATACAGGAGACTCATCTCCCTTGGGCAAAAAGAAATATGATGAATTTTAGGGGGTTTGAGATTCTGGCTTGCTCATCCCAAACATCAACAGTCAGGGGGGTGGCCATCCTAGCTAAACCCTATTTAGGTGGGGCTAAGCGTCATAAGGCCGATAGCTCAGGGAGATGGGTGATAGTGGAACTCAATTTAGGTTATACTCTTTGTGTGATATACGGGTCTAATCAGGATGATCCAGAAATCTTTGACTTCTTGGAAGAAGAACTAGCCAATTGGCCAACGCCCATAATAGTCTGTGGGGATTTAAATATTTCAGTAGACTGGAATAAGCCAGCTGGTTATTCTGGGCGGAAACCTTGAGTGTTCCGAGCCCTTGATTCTCTTATGAAGTCTCATGGCCTCAAGGATGTGTGGGGGGTAAAGGAACCCTTAGATCCAGGCTACACCTCCTTCTCTAGCCCTAATTTGAGGTATTCTAAGTTAGACTACTTCCTGATCTCCTCCTCAGAGTTGCATAAAGTTTGCATCAAGAAACTCCCAAAATCAATTTCGGACCACAATCCCCTGGTGTTGTTTTGTGAAGTGCCTAAAGTTGAGAGAAAACAAACTAGCTGGTCTTTTGAGAGGAAATTATTATTAGATATCAGATTTGTGGAACATCTCAGAAAATGGGCTGGCGAGTTTTATGATGCTAATCGATATAGTACTTCCCGGAACGGCGTGTGGGATGCCTTTAAGGCATCTTTAAGGGGAGAGACGATAAGCTGTTCAGCTAGGCTTAGGAGAGATGATAAGAGAGAGATTAAGAAGCTTATGGACACGTTAGTGGTAGCTGAAGAGCAGCATATTAAGGATATAGGCCAAGGACGGGAGGTACAGGAGAGTTTAAAAAGAATAACTACTATTAAAGCTGATCTCCAGAAAATAGCTATACAGAAGGAAACTAGCGAGTACCAGGTTTCTAAGGCAAGACGCTATGAAACAGGGGAACAGGCGGGTAGGGCATTTGCTTTGCAGATAAGACAAGAGAGAACTAAGAATTTAATTTCCCGTATACAGGATAAAGACAAGGAGTGTATGGAGCCTGAAGATATTTTAAGGGTTTTTCAGAACTTTTATCAAAAATTGTATGACGAGGAGGGTGTGACTGGTGAACAGGGCCCTGGTTATGTGGATGGTGGTCCTGGTATAGATGCACAGTGTAAAGAAGAACTTGATAGAGACCTAGATATGTTGAAATTAACTAAGGCCCTACGGGAGTTAGCCGCAGGCAAGGCTGCAGGCCCTTACGGAATCCCCCTCGATGTCTATAAATGCCTAGAAAAGGAGATCGCCCCAATTTTACTTGATCTATTTAATGGGATTTTGTATTCAGGTATTATACCGGAGTCTTGGAAAGAGACTAACATCGTTATCTTTCATAAGAAGGGGAAACCAAAGGAACTGCCGGGGTCTTATCGCCCAATATCGCTAATTAATGCGGATACAAAGTTATATTCTAAGATCTGGGCTAGTAGGTTGGGGGGGGGTTATCGGCCGTCTCGTTTCCCTGTGGCAGCATGGGTTTGTGCCTAGGAGAGGCACCACTGATCATATTAGACGGGCAATAGCGCTATTTGATGTCCATGGTGCCGCGGGGGGGGGGGGAGATGGCCATGATCCTCCTTGACGCGGAGAAAGCCTTCGACCGAGTGGTCTGGGACTTTCTCTGGGGTATCCTGGTCGGCAGAGGTTTTGGTAGGAACTTCCTGAGGGCAATTAAAGCTATGTACCTTGACCCGGTGGCTCGGGTCATGGTTATGGGGCAACGGTCGGATAATATAGTGATCAAGAGGGGGACGCCCCAGGGCTGCCCCTGTTCCCCGATCCTGTTTTCCCTATATATAGATCCTTTTATTCAGAGAATTTTGGCCTCCCGTCAAATTAGCCCTGTGGTGTTTAATGGCTTTACTACAAAACTGCTTGCCTACGCCGATGATCTGGCGATAATAACTCCGGACCCACACCAAGCAATGCCTGTACTGGTACAACTGTCCAATGAATTTGGGCTTCAATCTGGCTATCAGTTAAATGAGGGGAAAACCCAGATTATCTGTACTAAAAATATCGTGAAGACTGATCATAGATTTGTAGACTCAGCCGTATATCTTGGGGTCAGAATTAATGCATCAGTCGAGAAGATGGTTGGGGAAAACTATCTTCCCCTCATTAATTCAATCGAGACAGATCTGAAAAGAATTGATGTGTTACACCTATCTTTCATTGGCAGGGTGAATGTTTTAAAAATGACCATGTTCCCCAAAATATTATACCTGTTTAGGGCTATTCCACTGCTGTTAGGGGAAATTGTGATCAGGAAAATTGAAGCCACATTTGTTAGGTTTGTCTGGCAGTATGGCAAAATCAGACGCTCAATTAACCACCTGTCATTACCATGGGATAGGGGAGGCCTGGCTATGCCGAACATTAGATTATACCATCTGGTATGCCTCCTTACGCAAATGAATATACTGATTCAATCTGATCCCCTACCATTTGAAGGCCAAATTGAAAGTCAGGTCCCACCCTCTATTTTGGAGCTACTACTAGAGAGGAAGGCCTATGGATTACTGCAGTGTGAGGCGGATCGAAGAGATTATAGGAAGGCAAGGTATAAGATCATTGAAGGGGTCTGGGGAACTTGGAAGGCCATCAGTAAAATCCTGAAGATCCCCAAAATAAACGCCAATACTAATTTGTGGAAATCTACTCTATTTCCTCATCTGGGCCAAAGTGCGAACTGCACTGTATGGAGGGAACATGGGATAAAATGCCTGGGTGATACTATGACAGGCGACGTCATCCTCAGCTTTGGTGAAATACAGCAGAAATATGGGATTCCCGACAGTCACTGGTTTTTACATGGGCAAATTGTTCAAACCTTATTAGCATATAGACCAAAGATTTTGCTGCCCCCAGACAGTCAAATGGTTGAATATTTAAAAAGAGGGGGAAAGAAGATAGGTACAGCCTGTAATCTTTTGCTGCCGGGCCTTCCAGATGATTTGGAGAAAACTGAGGCCACATGGGCGCAGAAGTTGGGGGACCCTGATGTTGACATAGACCTTGCCCTACTCTTAAGCAAGAAAGTATTTCGAGCGTCAAATTTGAGGGCTCAACATTATAAGTCTCTGTTTAACCTATACTATATTCCGGCGAAATTATATGGGTGGGGGCTAAGAGAAGATGATAAATGCCCTAAATGCAACACAGGTCCGGCAGACCTTCTGCATATGTTTTACCACTGCCCCAATCTGGCCTTAATACGCAGTGAGATAACTCTGTTTTTGGGGGGGCTGCTAGGTCCTAACATTGATCTATCCCCTACCTTGGTTCCTACAGGGACGGATGTTAAACTTAAAGTTGGGAGGGACACCCAAGCGTTATTGTTCATTGCAGTTGCGGTACTACGAATCCTCATCTCTGCTGGATGGAAGGACACTATTGCCCCCATGTTTCATATGTGGCTCTCTAGGCTGTTGGGTATGCATAATTTAGAGGCATGTCTATATGAATTTAAGGGGAGGAAGTCACAAGAATTTGGTAGGAACATCTGGGCGCCACTGAAGAATTGGAGGAATTAAAAAGCTAAGGTTTATGACCACATTATTTAGGAGTTTTAAAGCTGATTTATGCTTTTAAAATGAATGTATGAATTTTCCATGAGCCATGATTGTATTTATATTATTATTGAATAATGATGACTAATTTATTATATATTATGAATTTTATATCTCTTTATGATGTATGAAATGAATATGTGTTGGATCTTAATGGAATTACACCATATTTCTCAATAAAAAATAAATAAAATAAAATAAAAAAAGGAATGGAGAAGGCACTTCCCAGCACCGGCAGGCATTACTGCAGCTGCCTGGTACAGCGTTCCGTCGACCCCCAGGCCTGATGAGGGAGCAGTACCTCAGCAAAAGGTCTTCCTGCTCCAGGTGGTCGGACCTGGCAAGTTTGGAGATGCCAGGAGCCATCCTGCACCAATACTCGAGGTACCAAAGCCAGTTGCAAGCACCAAGGCTGATTTTTGTTCAGTAGGAACACCGCCGCCAAAACGTACCTGCATGTCGAGGGACTCAGAGGCCAGCTCCACACAGAGAGTGGCCGTACAGTGTTTCTTTTACCTCTTCTGCAGGTACACGAGAAGCCATGAGAACCTCTAACCCAGCGAACAGCTGGACAAAACACCTCTGCACCCGAAGTCCCCAGTCCAGGCTCATGTAAACTGACGGTGTCTCTGTGGTCCCGAGACCCTCAAGAGCAGAGTCTTCCACCCCCTTTTAGGTTCTGCTGGACTGGTCCCCCAGTCCTCCCTTGCAGCCTTTTCTTACAGGTACTTTTCCCCATTGACTTTAGCGTGTAGAGTTCAAGGCTACCACCGCGTAAAACACCTCTGCATCCGGACACCCCAGGGCATGTAAACTTGAACAGTTTTTTGGGGGGGAATTTATTTTTATTTTTTATTTCATTTTGCACAATAAAATTAACAATCTTCATTATCATTTGGCTTACCACATATATCGTACATTGTGGCCTCCGCCTGAGTTTTCGTTATAACTTTACACATTTCAGTATACCATTATACGTTAGCCCCATTACCATCTCCCCACACTCATTTCCATTTATCGATGGCCAATCCTAACCCCAACGATGCCTTGTTCACTGGCTGTTGTCCGGGCTGGAGTCTGTTTGCGGAGGCTCGCATAGATACCCTCTGAATTCATTCCACTCTCCCCAGATTCTGGACCATTTCTTAGGGCAGCCTCTATGGGTGTATACCGCCCTTTCAGCCACCATTGAATGAATGAATACCTTCTTCTATAGCGCATGGCTACTCTTGAGCATCCCAGCGCTGTAAGACCAAGGGAACAGGAAGACACTATTGAAACAAGTGTGTCTTTAAACGCTTCCTGAACGCAAGATGATTAGACTCATGCCTGATGTTATCTGGGAGTGCGTTCCATTCTTTAGCTGCATGCACAGAGAGCCGGCGGCCACCCATCCGCGCCAGCTTTATCCTGGGAACTACCAACAAGTTCCGCTGGTTGGATCTCAGAGATCTCACTGATCGATGGCGACAGAAGAGGGGATCCAGAATCTGCGGTCCAGCGCCATAGATGGACTTATGCGCCAAGCACAATGTTTTGAAAGTAATCCTTCCCTTGATGGGTAGCCAGTGGAGATGTTGAAGTGCGGCTTTCGCTGAGCATCTTTTGGGGACTTTCATGAGTAGCCGAGCGGCACAGTTCTGCACAGATTGCAGAACTTTTATGGTGCCGACTGGAGCTCCCATATAGACGGCGTTTGCATAATCCAGCCGCGACAAGATCAGCGACTGGACCAGCAATCGTCTGGCTTCGAATGGCAGGAGGTCTAGGACTTTTTTTAAGACTCTCAACAGCCCGTAGCAAGTTGCAGCAACCTTTTTAGCCTGATAGTGAAAACCAAGGGAGGAATCCAGCCAGATCCCCAGGCTTTTTATGTGAGTCTTGGGTGCTGGGGGGGGTCCCAGGCAGTGAGGCCACCAAGGGTCCAAATTAATTGGGGCTTTGTAGCCCAGAAGCATAATGTCAGTTTTAGTCCCATTTAGCTTCAAACAGGAGGAGGTCATCCATTCCAGAACCTTGGTGAGACACGGGGTCAGATTATTGATCCCCTGATTTAGGACATCGTTCCTCACCAAGGATACAACCAGCTGCGTGTCATCGGCGTAGGTAACAAGTTGGATTCCCCAGGGAAGAACCACCTCAGCCAAAGGTCTCATATAGATATTAAATAGAGTGGGGCTGAGGGAAGATCCCTGGGGAACGCCATGATTCAGTTGCAGCTGGCTGGATGACACCTCTCCCTCGAAGACAGAAAAGCTTCTTTCTGATAGAAAAGAATGGAACCATTTGATGGCCACTCCGGAGACCCCTGTGAGACGCAGCCGATGAAGCAAGAGAGAGTGGTTTACAGTATCGAAGGCTGCGCTGAGGTCCAACAGGACCACCGCAGCACATCCTCCTGCATCAACAATGCCCCTAACTGCCTCCACCACCGCCACCAGAGCTGTCTCTGTACCTTGTTTTGCTCTGAATCCTGTCTGGGTGGAGTGTAATCCATCCGTGGATTCAATAAAGGACGAGAGAATCTGGTTGACATGTTTTTCAGCTATTTTGCTGATGGTAGGTAGAAGAGAAATGGGCCTGTAATTGGCCAGGTCTTCAGGATCCAAGCTAGGTTTTTTTAGCAAGGCTCTGACCTTAGCCTTCTTCCAATTGGGGGGCACAACACCGGAGGCCAAAGATGCATTGATGACCTGCCTTATCACAGGGCATACTGTCCCTGCTACCTGTTTCAGAACTGCCGGAGGTGCAGCATCTACCGGAGAGCCTGATTTAAGATTCGCAAGGAGACTTTCGACTCCATCCAGATCCATGTCATTTCTCCATTGCTGGTATGTGCGGAGCACTCCAGAACCCCAGTTCCTAGCTATGTTTCTCTTTGCTATTGTCATCCCAATCGTGGCCCAGTTTTGCATTGCCAAGTTTAAGTCTGTGGTCTCCCAAGCATTCAGGAGGCATCTCTTGGGATCCGGCGGAACCTCCGCCCCTCCCACCTGCGAGACCACGTTCATTACTCGTTCCCAGTAGGATTGTATTTGTGGGCAGACCCATATTATGTGGTAGAATGTTCCCGTGAGTCCACAGTTTCGCAGACATAATGAGTCAGGCGCGTGCCCCAGCTTATGTAGTGTAGTGCGTGAGTAGTATATCCGGTGTAGCACTTTGAGCTGTATTAATTTGAGCTTAGATGGGATCGCTCCTTCCAGGGGCGAAGCCAGCGCGTCCTGCCAGTCTGAGTCCTCCATGTCTCCTAGTTCCGTCTGCCACCTTTCCCTTAGTGTCGTCTTGGGTCTGGTTGGTTGTTCACCAACTTACGATACGTCTGGGAGATGGCCTTTTTTTCCATATAGTCAGTGAGGAGTCTGTCCTCCAGGAGCGAGGCCTCTGCTAATTGTGTGTCCATGGGGATAACGCTCTTGAGCGCGTGTCTGATTTGTATATATCTATAGAATTCCGTCTCTGCCATTATGGACGTTTCTCACAGTTTTGCGAATGACATGACCCCTCCTTTTACCCATAGATCTCCTATTTTTGTAATACCTATGATGTCCCATTTCTTGAACCCCTTGGTGTTGGCTAAGGTGCCTAAACATCGGGTCTCCCAGAGGGGGGTGGCCTGTGTCAATACTCCCTCCCATCCCAAAGCTCTTTGCGCTGTATGCCATATTTTGATTGTGTGAGCAGTAGGTCCTGTGAGTGTGTTCTTTCTCTTATTAGTATAAAGGGCTTTCATCAGGTGATTAGTGGGCAAGACATATCTATCCAGTCTGAATTCCGGTTCCTCCTGCAGAGCATGTAACAATTGGTTAATCACCACGAGCTGCAAAACCCAGTAGTACAACTGCACGCTAGGTAGTGCAATTCCCCATCATACCAGCTGCGGACCAGTTTATGTTGCGCTATACGTGCCGGTTTCCCATCCCACAATAAAGTAGAGACTTCAGCGTTGATTGCTTTAAAATAGGAGGGGGGACTGGGAATGGGGTATTGTGGAGGGCATATAAAAACCTGGGCAGGGCCATCATCTTAAAGAGTGCTGCCCACCCCAGTAGCAACAACGGAAGTGACCTTCAATGTTTAACATCAGTACAAAACTTTGTGAGTGGCCGCATTAGTTTTTCTTCTATGAAAAGTGTCACCTGTGGTGTTGCATAGATTCCCAAATACCTAAACCCTCTAGTCGCAATTTGTAGCCCGCATCCCTGTGGGAGCTTGGGTGTGGGACCATGATTCACATAAAGGAGCGATTTTGACCTGTTTATAGTTTACCCCGACACCTTCCCGTATGCAGTACAGATATCCAGTAAGCACACCAATGACCGTGCCGGGGACGTTAAATATATTAACACATCATCCGCATATAGCGAAATTCTGTCATCCCAGTCTGCCTCCCATCTCATCCCCCGGATCATCACGTCCTGTCTTATCCAGGCGGCAAGCAGTTCCATTATTAGCGCGAAGAGGAGTGGTGACAGCGGGCAGCCCTGTCTCGTGCCCAGTACCAGTGTAAACTCTCTTGTGATGCGGCCATTTGCTACTAACTGTGCCAGGGGCGCTGTGTATAGTAATTTAATCCATGCACAGTATTTCGGGCCAAACCCCATCTTTTGGAGTACTGCGAAAAGAAACGGCCATTCCACAAGGTCAAATGCCATCGTCGTGTCTAACAAGAGGATAGCCGTGTCTTCTTGGATCGTTGATATCCGAGCCAATACTCCATGCAGCCATCTCAAGTGAGGGAGGTATTGCGCCCCGGCATAAACCCTGATTGGTCTGGGTGGATTAGTGTCTTAAGGTGAGGCTGCAGACGGAGTGCCAATGCTTTGGCTAGTATCTTGGAGGTAGCATGAGCTACTTAGTGGAGGCTTACCTGGCTTATATATTGCTACAATTGTGGCTAGGCGTTGTTCATTTGTTAACGTCCCCCTTTCAAGACCCTCGTTATACATATCAAGTAAGTGGGGCATGACCGACCCTTCTACCTTCTTATATAGGTCAACCGGCAGGCCATTAGGCTCCATTGCCTTCCCTGTGTGAAGTGCCGATAGTGCCACCCCCAAATCCTCAGTCATAAATGCTGCTTCTAATTTCTAGCATTTCTTCCTGTGCTAGTGTAGGCATTTTGATGTCTCGGAGAAACTGTATGTTCTCCTCCACGGTGGCTGTGGCTCACGGCGTATATACCTTTTTGTAATGTGTGGCTAGCCCCTCCGCTATGAGTGTGGGTCTGTCGTGGTGATATCGTCCTCTAGCGTCAGTTGGGCAATCCATCTGCTCGCCCTTTCCTTTCTTTCCAACCATGCCAGCAGTCTGCCCGTCTTATCTCCTAGTTCGTACAGTCTATGCTGGGTGGCAGTGTGTCTAGCTTTCGTGTCTTCCCATTCGTACGTTCTATATTCCTGACATGCCAATGTTAGGGCTTGTGCTGTAGTGTCATTAGTGTTTGGAGCATGGGCTACCTCCGCCCTCTGTACTCCCTCCTCCAGAGTGTCTAGGTGTTGTCTTTGTTCTCTTTTGTGGCTGGTGATTATGGGCATAGCTTGGCCCCGAATCACCGATTTGTATGCCTCCCATAAAGTGCTTGGTGATTCCACAGAGTGCTCGTTCTCTGCAAAATATTGTCCAGTGGCTTTCACAAGTGTTTTACCAATCTTAGGGACCTTTAGATATCCTGGGTAGAGCGGGAAGATTCGCTTTCTACCCGGAACCTGTGATTTATACGTGAATTGTATCGGGGAGTGGTCTGAGATGCCCCTTGGTAAGTGCGATATATTCATTATCCTTTCCGGGGTTATTGCTAGGGTCAAGATATAATTAATCCGTGAGAGACTGTTGTGCACCCCGAAGTGAAAGGTGTACTGTTGCTCGGTGGGGTTTCTCACCCGCCATATATCGATCAGTTCCAGCGCATCTATGAATTCCTTCAGAGCCTGATTGGGTCTAGCAGGTTCTCTGGGCGACCTGTGGTCTAGGGCGGTATTTATTATTGCATTAAATTCTCCACCCACAATCATTTCCCCCTCTGGAAGAGCAAGCAGGAATTTACCAAGATCATGGAAAGCTGTATGGTGGAGTGGGGGGGGGGGATGTAGACTGAAACCACATTATACATATTCCCTTCCCACTGACATGACAATGCTGCAAGGCGTCCCTGGTAATCCGTCCATGTCCCTTTCAGTATAAGGGGCGAGCTTTTATGAACCAATATGCCCACTCCCCGGGAACCAGAGGTGAATTCTTAATGAGCTACCATTTTGAACCCCCAGTGGTCTAATGCCTTACCGGCTGTACCCACCAGATGTGACTCCTGAATTAGATCCACTGTCGCGCCCTTGCGTTTTAAGTACTGGAGAACCAGTCCCCTCTATCTTGTACCCTAGCCCATTAACATTCCAGAATATGATCGATAGGGGGGCCCAGTGCCTGTGGTGTCAGAGAGCCGGTGTGTGGGCCTTCACGACGTGGTGTTGTAGGTGTCATGTGTATCGATTACACTTTTACTAGGAACAGAAAAGTAATAAAGGCCGTGTGTACAAGTAAACTTGAACTGTTGATACTTTCTTGGACTTTGGCCCCTAAGTCCAGAAGAACAGTCCTGTAAATTGTCTGTAAGTGTACCTATGCAGCAAATGTTTCTTCCATAAGATCAAATTACTGCGTTCGAGGCTCCAGCCTCAAATCTTACAGCTGTCATTTTCTATTGTCTTTACTGTAACATTTGATAACATCTAAAGTACTTACCTGATTCTGATCATTTCGGTGTATAAAATTATATAAAATTTGATGTCATTGAACAGGTCATGAGTGATGCAATATGTGAGGTCATAAGCAGTGCATGGTGGGGCGCAAGTTATAGTTAGGACTGATAACTATAACTGGTGAATTTTGGCTTTAAATGTTTGAGGTCAAACTATTCATGCGGTCACTGACATATTCAGCTAACTACAATGTTACTTTTACCTTCGTTTTTTCAGTGAATTACAAAGGGGGTTTTTATATGAACAAAAACTGATTTTTTTTATCACACCTGTTAGACCGGACAAAATTGGCATATTTAATTTATTTATAAGCCCCTAGTAAAGTGCACTACATGTCCCCAGGACCTGTAGATTAAATGCTATTAGTAGGGTGGCAGCACTGATTGTGCCACCCACTGAAATAGCCATATCTCAGGCCTGCCATTGCAGAGCACCCCGGTGCAGTTTACACTGCCATGTCGTCCTGGCAAACTAAACCTTTTGCCAGGCCCAAACCTTCTCCCTTTATACATACAAGTCATCCCTAAGTTAGGCCCTGGACACACCCAGAGGGCAAGGTGCAATGTATTTAAAAGACAGGAAATGTACTGGAAGGCCTATCTCTCCCACATGATAATATTGTGATTACCTTATTACATTTTATGAGTGAAATTTCCAATTGGTAAGAGATAACCCTTCAAGTCCGGTGTCTCTGGAATCAGAATTTAAAATCCAAATTTATAGTAAAGTCATTTTCTTGCTTTAATCATTTGGATACTGTAGCCTATCTCTGATCACATGACGGCATGTAGTTGGGCTTTTTTATGGATATGAAGAGTTTCCAATGGAAGAACGTTGTTACTGCCATATGGCATAAATTGAAATGTCACATGCAGGCATGGCAGCCAAAGAACTTCATATTAAATACTAGAACGGTGCAGGTCTCTCTTGTTGCCCATACATAACTCTCCAGTGGGAGCATGTCTTTACATTTTAAAAGCACTTGTCGGAACGGTGTCCCTTTTTTCTTCACCTAGCATTGAGAAAGGCATGGCTGCTAAACCACGGCGTGGTTCTACCTTCATGCATGGAGGCATCCGTCCAACAAGAGTTCAGCAGTAAAGCTGGTGAACTGTTTATGGGGGGAAAAAAGAATACATATATATATATACATACATATACACAACCATCCATAGCTAGTATCTGGAAAAAACAAATGTTAAAGTAACTTTATAGTAAGGTGAAATGTTCAGTTTTAAATTCTAAAAAACACTGAAGTTCAACAGTTATAATTACCTTAGGGTATGTGTTATAGATTATTGAGATAATTCTAACTATAACTCGTGCCCCGCGCCATGCACACTGATATCATCAATGAGGTCAGGACCTTAGGGCAGGGACGCATGCCCTGCCTCCTGCACCTTAAAAAAAAAACATCCAGGCCCCGGGAGATGGGGTTCCTAGGGCTGAAATCGGCCTGCGGAGTGGGGCTGCATGCCCCCCTTAACAACACATCCTATACCCTGGGATATGGGTTCCCTTGGGTCAGGGGGACTGCAAGACCCCTCCCCCTTAAAGCAGCCGGGCCCCAGCGGATGGGTTCCCCAGAGCTGAAATCGGCCACGTACGGACCTGGCCCACTGGGAGGACTTTAAAAACCACAAGCGCCGAAGACACCACTTGTTTTTGTCAAAATGTAGCTGGGGATTCTCAGCGAATTCATAACAAAATAAAAAAAAAAGTTTTTGGTCCCATGCAGGGAAAATGGCTGCCACCACTTTATGGTTGAGATCTAGTTTTCTGCTAAATTTTGTGTAAATCCATTCAGCGGTTTAAGCTGTAGGTGTGTCTAAAGTTCCTATGGGAAAATGGATAAGGAAAACACCTTTTTTCTCGGCCTCTGCTTGAAGGATCAACACAAAACTTGCCATTTTCAATCAAACTAGGCAAAAAAAGAGCACTTTTTGGAAAGTTTTGTGGAGATTCATCAAACGGCGCCAAAGTTATCAGCGAAAGAAAAAATGTGTTTCCTATGGAAACAATATGATAACAATAAGTACCCAATGGCAGTCGCAACCTGGGTAACAACTATATAGATCCATCTATCATTATATATATATATATATATATATATATATATATATATATATATATATATATATATATGGTCCAGTTGAAGGCATTCGCCAAAACGCGTTGACCGTCCTCTTTTGCACTAATGGTGTTGTAAAATAATAAAAATACCTCTACTTTGAAGAATCACATTTGGATTCCGTTTGTGCTGTGGTGAATTCGAGCTGCTGGACTGTGGACAGGAGCCCGGCTGGTTCGTTCTCTCTTCGACAAATATATATATATATATATATATATATACATATACTAGCTGCCCGTCCCGACGTCTGGGTATAAAAAAGCTTCACCTGAAGGACGGCGAACGCTACCTCCTGCTTTACGATGCAGCAGGTGTCTTAGAATGCACACCCCCACACACAACAACGCTGAAGGGCACGCACACCTCACGACGTGCACGAACGCTAATCTCATCACAGTGAGATTAGCGTTTGTGCACGTCGTGAGGTGTGCGTGCTGTTCAGCTTTGTTGTGTGTGGGCATGTGCATTCTAAGACGCCTGCTGCATTGTAAAGCGGGGGGTGACAGCGCGCCGAAGCAGACACGCCGCCCCCAGCGTTTGTCACGCCCACAGCACACAATATGATTATTTTGTATGTACAACCCACGTAGCACACGCCCCCAGCGTTTGTCACGCCCCCAGCACACGCACACAGCACAACGCAGACACGCCCACAAGGGACTACTTTGCTGGCACGGTTCTTTTACCTTTTAAATGTATATGGTGGGCGTCTGCATAGCCCATGTCCTTCTGCTGCAACTGCCTTTTCCAACGCTGTATTGGGTTTTGTGATTGGTGCTGTGCTTCTTGAGTTTACCCGCCTCAAAGGTTTCAGGTCTCTCTTTATAATAGTAGTATAGATATATATATATCCCGTCGTAGGTTTTGGCAAAAACCAAGCCACTTTTAAGGCGGGCAACACGGCAGGATGCCAATCCCAATATTCTAACGCAAACCCCAGTTGCACGAGAACAAACTCACTGGAGCCGTGGCCACAATTATTAAACGGTATTTATTAAGGCAAACGGGTAAACCCGACGCGTTTCGCAGTTAACCTCAATAAATATATATATATATATATATACACACACACACACGTGTGTGTGTGTGTGGCATATATAAACACCATGAAAGAAGACTATGAAAGTACTATTAGTTGTTTAATTAGTTTTTGATTTTAGGCTTTATTCATTGGTATAAACATTTCGAAGTGAGGTCTTAAGCACTGTATTCGGTTTTATTTTTTATTTTATTTTTTTAAATGTTTTTACTAAACAAAACAGATGGGACATTTATACGCAAATAGAATTATGCTCATTGTGTGGATCAATAGAGTAAAGCAACCCCTGTCATCATACATGTTACATATAAGGAGCATACTTGTCAACAGTTCGGCATCAATCATTTCGTACATTTCAAATCAGTATCATTCTGAGGCATTGTCATTATCACTGAGGATAGGAGGCTCACATATGTGACCACGAAACTTATTCCAGGCCCCCCATATTCTCTCCCATTTTTTGGGACACCCACGATGTATGAACACCGACTTCTCCGCCACCATCATTTCATCCATGTCCTTGCACCATTTACAGAGGATGGGTAGCACATCCGAACCCCATAATAAGGCAATGTTGCGTTTTGCGACCATCATGCCCAACATCTGTATTCGGTTTTAGAGTATTGGTTTGCATGGCTGTTGTGCAAGTTATGAATTGTAAATTCCAGTGGTTTTAGGTTTTCATTTTTTTTAAAGATACGTTGAGGTGTTATAACCAAAGTCAGCCATACCTTCACTTTAACTTTTGTTTTTTTTTCATTGAACATACATAGCAAAGCCAGTGATGGCGCCTTTAGTTATGGTTTCTTCAGTTTTAATTAAAAAGGATTTTATGGCTCTTCTTTTCATAACTTTGAATGATGAATCTGAACAAAACGTATCTTAGAAAGTCCATCTATACAAATGAAAAACCAATAATTATTTGGGCAATCGCTATCAAAAAGTGAGAGATGAGTTCAAGGAGCCTCAAAATCAACAGAGATGCTTTGACACTCAATATTCGGCCCATGTAGTGTGGTATTGTGGGTAATATGGGGTTAAAAATACCTGCTGGTATAAACCAGACGCTTTTTTGGTAATGTTACACAAACGGATAATCTTACAATGTACCACTCTACTCAAAGCACGCAAACGGAAAAACAAAAATGTTAATTCTTTTTATTTCTTGGGTTTACTATAGTACAATGATTTAACTTGTTTTATAATATTAAGTCCTTTGTAAAAAATAATCATTAGAAACGATTTTGCTGGGGTCCAAAATGTCCAGCTATCTTCACTTTTTGTGGTACATGATTCCACATGGAGGGCAAATTTCCCTAGTAAAAATTGAAGAAGAAACTCATAATTCCTCCGAGGTCATTCTGAATCAGTCACCTCCTCCACCAGCTCAACCAATGGAGCATGCCTGTTTGCTTGAAAGCCTTCTTTGTAGTGCACTTTCTTTATGATGCCTGCCTTTGGAGCCCGTATGGTGTGCTGTGAAGAAAGCAAACCTGTGGTTAATATTTGATTGAACATTATTAAGCCATTTCATCGAAATATATATACACACACAGAAAAGAAAACACTCAAATTAAGTAAATTATGAATTGTTGAAAAAAGGTAGAGTATATTTTTATTATTCTCGAGATCTCAGACTACAAAGTGCATAGATCCAAGCAAATCGACATTTTAATCATATACATTAACTCCTTAACGAGTAACAAGAGATGCAATACATTCCAAGAACATGTTCTATTATACACAAGTGCATTTTCACCTCATACACATTTTTTTCAGAATTTCAAACAATATATTTTCATACACACTAGTGCTCATGATTAATGATTTTTTTGTTTTTGCACTTCTTTGTTACCTTTGCCTCAAATTGTAAAACGCTCTGATATCCTTCGGGATCAAGTTCGCGCTATATAAAACTTTATAAATATAATAAATAAATGTGCACCCATTGATCATTTAAACAGAATACCTCTAAAAAAAATAACAAAATTGTGTTACACCCTTACTAGCAACATTGCACTGAAAAATTGTTTTTTATTATAACTGACTCAAATAAGATGCACATTTGGATTCTTGTGGACTTATTTTTACAAGGGGTAAAATTAATGAATGCTAGTCCTCTTTTCATGAACATCACGCGAGAGATGAATAGACAGTTTATCATGTTTCGAGTTGTTGTACATGCATGCACCTGAATGATAAAACAACTTGATCATATTCAAAATATAAGGCACATAGTGCACAGAGCCTACATCTGTAATTTTATAAGGCAACAATTTTCTATCAAAGCATACACCCAAACTTTCTTTAACTTCAGGGGATGCCAGTAAGTAATTTTAAGGTACGCTGACTGCCTACAATCGAACTAGGCTTTTTTTTTGTTTGCCAGCTTAATCGCCACATATTTTTGTCATTAAAATGTAAAATTGTGAATGTAATTGAAAGACAATTACTCTGTACTCAAACAATGGCACTATCTACAATGACGTGCAGTTTTCAATGCAGTTCTTGTCAAAGTAATTTTTTATGCACCTTCAAGGCATTCAGATATCAAGGGCCAACAGGATATGTCAAATATTAATGGTTTGAAGATCCTTCCAACCTCAATGGTAACACACTGTGCAAGCCATCGAATCAGTGGCAATAAAAAATGTCAACTGTTCCAATATGGTTTTCAGATTGAATCTTTGACAAAGTGTCAAAACACCTAGAAAGCCTAGTAATGTCATACGTTCCGAATTATTTATGTCCTGTGAATTCAGGATAATAATAATAATAACCTTGAATTTGTAAGCGCACAGCTACCTCCGAAGTGGTTTCCCGGCACTGGGGGCCCTTGGTCAGGAGTCAGGCACCCTGGCCGCTGCGCCACACCTCTTCCACCGGGATAGATTGACCCTTGAGCTTTTATACTTACCAAATCGTTATCTGCAAAAACATTTTCCATATCCTGTTGACCAGAGCACATTTAATACATTTCCTATATTGCTGATGTCTGCAAATGTACTGAAATTTAGGGCTAGTGACTTAGGGAATTCCTTCACGATATTCTCCCAGTATTGAAAATGGGGGAAACTTGTTAAATGTGGTTTTCAGATAAAGCTGAAGTCAAAATTCCAAAAGCGTGACACTCAAAGTTTCTCACCCGAGAAAATGATAGACCTATAACCATAATACCAATTTCTGTAAAATGACATCATTCGGATATCAGGGTACGATTTATTCAAATACTTTTAGTTGAAATCGCCTTACAATCATTTCAGAGTGTCTGATTGCATTGTATATGAACACGACACATAAAAAGAAGTAAATAAAATGTAGATACTCAAAAATGTTTTAGGCAATGTCTATTTTGTTTATTCAAGGAGGATTAAACCAATGGATGTAATTGGTATGAATCTTGTGACCAACTGGAAGCATTAGTTAATGAAGGATGCCGTACAGTTCAACTCGCTCATGATGCTCCCAGATAAGCTGGTACGACAAACTTAGGATCTTACTGTTCAGGAGTCAAAAGTAAATGCAGGCGGCATGTTCCACAGTTTTTGAGTAAACATTTTGAACCCAAACCCAAAGAACTTTAAATCTAACAGAAAATAACATCTATAGGGTCTGTGATCACAAACCCCTTTTAATAACTGTTAACCTGTTAAAGTATTTTAAAGTCTACTCCGTTACTTGATTTATCTGTGGTGGGAGCACCAATTAAGCTACGAAACGTTTACCTTTGTCATTACATCTTTAAGCTTCTCATTGAAAAATGTATAGAAGCCTCAAGACACATCATGGGGGTAGTCTTTTTGTGCATCTTTTTAAACTCTTGTGCATGTAATAAGGTGACCAGCACCTGGGATGTGTTTTGTACATGTACTGTACAAAGGTTACTGAGCGAAGGACATGATGACCAGACCACTCAGTTACCCACGTTTTGGCTTTCATTTTCAGATGTGTAGTTTTGGCTCAGTTGAAGTGCATCATTTGGACAAACCCACTGATAACCTGAGTTTTAAAAAAAAAGAAATCCCAAGTTTGGACAAGTAGTGTTCAAGCGGCAAGGAGAGAGCTGACCTGCCTAGTAATGAACAATGTTGGTATTAAAGACCCTGCCTAAGAGACTCTGAAGCAAATAATCTTTGAGGAATGAATGGAAGTTACCATTCATAATTAAAGAGGACTTGGATGTTTATGAGTGAGAAGAAATCCAAGTTCCTCAATTCGCAAGCGTGTGACTGGCAACAAGACAGGATTAGATTTCTCGTTCAAACAGCAGCTCATAATTTGAAAGGATACTGCTTGTACATATGCATACTTGGTATCGTTTTTGCAACTATCAGGAAAGGGCAAAAGAAAGCTGCACCCCTCAAAGACCAATCCAAGCGGATTACCCATCATCACTCCTCCGCCACCACTCGAATCACCCCACCAGCATTACAACTCTCTCAGATAGGATAACATCACAACTTAACCATCTCCCCGGTGATCGGTCTCCCACTTCCTCCAGAACACCAACAGAGGCTCAACAATTCCCCCTCCTTTACCTCACCTTAATGTCTCTACAGCCTACTTCATCTGTCCTTCCCATTCACAGTCTCTGTCCAACACATCCTGCTGCAGAACCTTACCCTTCTATATGGGATAAACAAGGCTCGCCTTACAAGACCCCCAACTCACCCACTCTCTAATGCTAGCTATATACATTCCTTCCCAATCCCTGCAATTATAAAAAGCACTCAAAATCCTATTATCTCAGAACATATATACACGGACTTGGAGACCTTGTACTCAAAACTAGACATACTACAAGAGATAAGCTGCCTCTCTATCGAACTAAGCAGTATCAAATTATCACTATCATCTCTAATAAGTAACACCTACCACCGCAGAATGTTCTTTAAACTTACCATTATGATCACATCTCCACTCCAAGGTTCAACAAAATCCCACAAACCCATGGAACCCAATCTCAATGAAAGTCAGAAATCAAGGATTTCCTTGACCACTGTTAACGTAAACCCACAAACTGTCTCCCCACAACTGATATCTAAAATCCCCATTATTTTGCGAAAGAGGAAGTGTTAACTGAATCGAAACAATGAGATGCAACCCAAACATTGTCATTGAAATCCAGTCACGACACCTACAAACACCCCAGTTAAGTCCTCTTTGAAGTGTCTCCTTCATAATTGGAGATCCAAAGCAAAACACAAATTAGAGCTCTCTAATATGATCACCAACAATGATGCAGATGTTCTATTTCTAATGAAGAGCTGGCTCCATGACACACTGCAGCCAGTTTCAGACTGAGTTCTTCCTTTTAAATATGAAATCATCCACCTTGATTTCAATGGAAAAACGCTAGTGGTGGGATGGCAATTATACATATAACCTCCAATGAATACAAATAAATGAAAACAAGAGCTTATTGTCCTTCTCGTCTCTTGGGATAAACTAAAACCAGATGACCCAATCTCCTCTATGTTCTACCCTATATATATCACCAACCTAATCTTTGCTTAACAGATCATTGACTTTTATTATGAAAAAAACAACCATCTACATCCAATCACATCTTTATCAATGGCTTCAATTTATACTGGAAGGCCAAATATTACTTCTACACCTCAGAATCATCTGCCTTCTTACTCTGTGGTAACCAAACACACTGCCACACTTACCCACAAAAGGGGTGTAATAGTCGACCGAATAATTGACAGTGAATTTAGCCATTAACCCTATTCCAGTCAAAGAGTCCAATAACTTCCCAATACCATTCTCCCTCACCATGTAGTGAAGAAAAATCAAGGATCAACAGAAGAAACCAAAATAATGGGTAAAAGAATACAAAGACATCAAGCTTGACTCATGCTCTGGTAGAATAACTGCATACCTGCAAGCCATCCCAACAAGCTCAGGATTCGCTAAATTAACTAATCTCTACACAAACAACCCATCAATACAATCACTGATGGCTTACTCATAAAACTCAAAAGGAAGAAATCCAAACGTTTATCACACTGATTCACAAAACAACTAAACTTGGGTTTGCAAAGCCCTCAGAATGGTAAAACGATTACGGTGTTCCAATCCCTTTTTTGAGAATCTTGAAAAACTTTACACTGAGAAATAAATGCGAAACAAAAGCCTTGTGAGTTTTTTACTGGTGTAGGAAATAGCCACTGATGTGCAGATGGAGGTGCTTACAAACTGAATTGTTTGTTCTGATTTATCTGTTGGTACTCCACACACACTACAATTTGTATAACAACTTGATTGCATACAATTTTAAACAGTAAATATAATGAGAAAAATAATCAAGGAAACATTGGTTTAAGAAATGGATGCCTGCACATTTCTTGTCCTAAAGATGCGGTTACTTATACAGTCTAATTTGCATAGAATTTAAAATCAACTTTTGATCAATTCTACAGTTTTAAAAGACATACAACTTTATCCTTTTAATCATGTGGTGAAGCCTGTCCATTGAATGTTTTCCAGAAAGATTTTCTCAAATGTTGCAACTTAAAAGTAACAGCTATGTATAGGCTTAAACAGTGGTCTAAAAGGTAACATAGCAGAATGTTATCCTCTCACTGAAATGGAGTATAAAGAACTGAAGAGCACCAAAATTACAAAACGTGACAAAAGCGTTATACACACCAACAGCTAAACCACCAAACACGCAAGCAACAACTGCCAAGGGACAGAGCCTCTTTTTTTTTTAATAAGTATTTTTTATTTTGCATCATAAACAAGGAAAAACACCGCACAGACACAAGGTGTATGTCCACAATATAATCAAAATATTAACACTAAACATCCACCTGGTCCCCCTCCCACTGACCTGCCCCTTCCCAGACCTCGGTCAGTCGATACATTCTTAACCCCTTGCGTGCTGCCGTCCGCCGTTGGCCGACGGGAGCACTACCTCGCTAGTGCTGCCATCGGCCGACGCAGCCCCGCCCACCTAATAGAACGCCCGCACCGCGGCAGAAAAACCGCCGCTGTTAAGGCGTTAAACAGGAAAGCAAGCAGAGAGTCAACAGCAGTAGTTCATAGGCAAGTATCACATAAATACATACAACACCCGTGGTTGGGTGATCGCGGTTTCTTGGGTCTGTCCCACACCGTCTCCTATTATGTCCAGTGAATAGTATCCAATCATTCCGCCCCACACCTTGCGGTACTTTCAGGGGCAACCCCTACTGGCATATGTGACCTTTTATGCCGCCATGTACATATCAATGCCACGTCTCCACTCCTGCATCGTCGGCCTTTCAGACGCCGCCCAGAAACGGGCTATGTCCACCTACGCTAACACACGGCCAAGCCCACAAAATAGTAACTTGGCCCGTGGCAGGTCGATGTCGTTAGGGACCCCCAAAAGGATGAATGTTTATTCTAATGGGATACATTTTTCAAGGACTTTAATGAGTTCCCCAGTGATGGCCACCCCGTATTCTTGGATTAATTGGCATCCCTAGTAAGGATCCGTCCCCCCCATGACATTGCAAGCAGTTCGGGTCTTGAGCTCTCTCCATAATATGTAGTCTCCGTCTATCTTAATAGACTCTGTGGAGAAATGTTAAATTTGGTCAATCGATATCTTACACGTCTCCTACATCACACACCCATTTTTCTCGCAGCCCGTTTAGGCTGTTGGGCAAGTTGTTATTCAATGTTTTGCAGTTTCTGGCGACCGCTCCCTTTCCCAGGTCCTCGGTTAACAACCGCTCTTCAAATGGAGCTTACTCTGCGATGCCCTGTCCAGGTAGCCCCTCGGCCTGCCAAGAATGCCTTATTTGTGCATACTTCAGGAATTGGTTGTCGTTCATCCCATACTCATGTTGCAGCGAGGAGAACAGCATAATAACTCCCTTCTCTAGCAAACCCTTATCTTGGAGATCACAGCCTTCAAATCCCTGTAACTTCTGCATTTCCAGGAGCCAGTTCCCCTCCCATAAGGGCGTTTCCAGTGTGAGTCTACAGTAAGAGCCCAGACATTTTGTGGCTTTTCCCTTTGCTTCTATGGCTACCTGGGTGGCTGGGAGAAGATGTTGTGCCTCTTTACCCCATATAAGTAGTGTATACATGACTATTTTCTCCTTTTCGCCCGTAGACTAAAAGTGGAGTGATCTAGTATGGCAAAAAGCCAGTCATTAATATTAAATAGCTGGCTGCCCAGTAGTAAGCTGAAAGGTCGGGTAAAGCTATTACTCGTTGTATGGGTTATGTTGTAGTGTCTTCAGGGCAATTCTGGGGTGTCCCCTCTTCCGCAGTGGGGTTTGCATGTCACCCACCAACTTGACAAAGACCTCCTAAGGAATCCAGTAAAATGTGTTCTCCCGAACATATAGCAGCTTAGGGAGAAAAATCTTTTTTAACATAGCTGCTCACCCCGGCAACCTAAGGGGCAACCCTCTCCACGGGGACAGAACCTCTTAAGCATAACATTTGCTCACTGACAACTCATATGGGAGTACCAGCATGCAGGCCGATAATTTAAAAAACACAAATCTTGCAAGATCTTCAATGAAATACAATGCAATCCAAAACCAAAAGACAAAGATGGCGCTCTAAATGTATGACGCACTGTACATTTCAAGGAGTATGGCTGGATGGGAACTGTAGAAAATGGATTAAAGCAAACAGGAAAACAACAAAAATTCGAATTTTCTCTTCTATAAGCTTGTGGGTTTTTCTTGTTGTTTTTTTAAATTTAGACAACAGTTAAAAAACTAAACACGTCTTAGGCGTATGCTTGCATGTTTTTCCAGCCCGTTCAAGAATCATGCAGGTTTTTATAAAATCATGATTCCCCCAACAATGACAAAATATGCTTTCCATGAATTAAAATAGCTCCCAAAACAAAGTAGGCTTGCCTGAATCAAAGGAAATGTAGGTTTAGTCGATTGTGTAGCAGTACATGGCTAATTGAAGCATCACAGAGAAAGTCCAAGCACAAATGTGAGATCATACCTTTGCTCCGACCTCTTAGCACAGGTTTTGCAGCATATTCAAAACACTATAATTCAGGTTAAGCAAACAGTTCTGTGCTTGCAATGAATATCCAATGTTATTATAAAATTCACCCTTAGTGTGTGATCTGCCCATCTTAAAACACATCAGCAAATGTGCATTCTGAGTAAGCGATCTGCATACCTTCTCTCAAAGCTAAATGTACGAGGAAGAGGACATTTGTAGAAAAAGCATGCCATTATGTCCATATCTTGCTAGTTCAAAGTCTGCATTCAATGAATTGCACATTCACCATTATTGTCAAACTATTTCACTTAAAATACGAGTATGCGTAAGCTTACTAAAACATTTTCTAGAAGAAATTAAAACATTGTGTGCATACGGTTTAATGTATATCATAGGTAACCTATAGGTAACCTACAACAAGAATAATAAATTATTTCTCGACTTAGAATGTGCATTAAAAATTGCTTCTTTTTATTACAACCTTTAAATATTTCCACTCTTTTCAGCAAAACAGTTAAATGACACTTCAACAACTCAGCCAACGATGTTTGTCCCACATACAGAACTTCTTCAGGGCCATTGTCTCATTGTTTTCGTAAAGATCATAAGCTTGAGATGGGATTAATTTAACCAATATTAGTGAAAGATTCAACTGGTTTGGAGCACATAAAGCATACACCATATTAGGGGAAAATAGTAATAGACAGCGTACACAACAAGGCTCTGGTTTAGACCATGTAAAGAAAAAGCTTGTATGTTGTACATCTATTCCTATAAAAAATAAGAGGACAACAGAAATATTGAAGAACTGTTTGTAAATTTGTTCTAGAACTGTTAAATACTGAGCCGTGAATGTGTACTATAATTTTAACGGCTTATTAGATTTATTTTTGAAACAGACTTTATTGAGCTTTTATCAAACAGTTGTGTAAGTTTCACCAATGAATAGCAATGCTTTAACCTACATCAGAATCAGTCCATCGAGTTCTCTACTTTTAACCCTTAACATTGGTAATAGTCAGTGCTCAACATTGAAAACAGCCCCCAACTGTTCCGCCCACGCCCCCTTCCCAAGGCGTGTCGCGCGTAAGCAATCTCTTATCTTCCTAATTCAGGGATGCCCGTCTAGTTGTTCTGCTGGCTGCCATTATGGGTGCATTGTTGAGATCTTAACAGTCTGAAGAGTAACTACCATTGTGCACCTGCCCCACTGCTCGCCATTCGGTGATGTCTAAAGTGCGGGGTCAGCCTTCGTCTTGGGGGGGGGGGCATCCCTGGTGGGTCCTCTCCTACTTCATTCTCCGGGTTCAACAATTGAACTAATGCTGTCCATGCCCTAGCTGTCTCTAGTGCCTTCTGGCTCCTCGTTTTTTTGGCTATTTGCAACCTGACTGCCCCCTCACAGTCTGCCCATTTTATTAATTATTTTTTCCATCCGAGTATGGTAGGGCCCCCTCTTAATTTCCAGTCGCTGGTGATGTCTCTTTTTGCTAGCGCCATGCCAAGTTCCAGGAACCAACTCGTCACTTGATTTTTAGTCGTATGGGGGAACCAGTGTAGCAGGCAATACCCAGGCGTTGCTGCTATTTCTCTTCCGGTCACGTCTGCTAAGGTTGTGGCGACCTCTTCACAATGGTTCTCTGCTCTTGCAGCGTTACGAGGGACAGACAGCGCAGGCGGTACTCTGACTGGGTCTACGGCCTCTCCATGTCTCACTAGGCTGCTCCCTGTGCTGTCCTTTGGAATGCGGCTAAGTGCAGATCCGCGGCCCACTACAACAGGTCAGGTCAGTCTTATTGCGCAAAGGGTTTCTTGCCTATGCGATCAGTTGCTCTTCAATGGCTGCCCCACTCGTGCACTTCTGCTGCCTTCCTCCGAACTGAGCTATCTGCGCTGTCTTCTATTGGCTGCAACCACCCCAGCGTCTCTCACCTCAGGCATTGTAAGATCCTAGGGGTGCTCCCTCCAGTCCTCTCTCGGGCCGCCACCAAACCTCTGGTGGCCGTGCCCGCTGCACACTGTCTGCGAAGTTTGGGCCGGGCTAATGCCTCGCTTCCCCCCGCTCGACACTAGGCCTAGGGTACTATGCCCCATCGGAGACCTCAATCTGTGTGGCCGCATCCTCCACTCATGCCCCTCCACCTGTGATAGCAGCTGGTATGGGGTTGCTAGGCTTGCAGCACTGGTGTTCTCAGGGAGCCCGCTTAGTCGAGAGTGACCCCGCTGATGTGACAACCCTAGGGCAGGCTTCTCCACTTCGCAGTTTCGTTCACGGGTCTTCCCGATGCCCTGTAGGGAATCGCCCAGCATTGTGCTTCGTCTCGTTGGCATTTGGGGTGCTTCCCTGCAGTCTTTCAGGATCGCGCTTCTTGCCGCTCGTTCCGGGTCAGTTGAACTTTGCCGGAGGCCCCACCAATGCAGTCACTGCCCCCACTCGCTCAGTCTCACCTTCAGTAGCAGCGCAAGGGTTACCAGACTCCCAGCATCAATGCCCACAGGGTGCCCGCCTACGTGAAAACAACCTCCGCTGGTGCACCGTCGCTGTAACAGGATTCTACGCCTCGCGGCGGCACTCACAGGCTTTACTGGAGCTCCGCAGCGAGTCGCCCGATGTCGCACTGTGGTATGCCGGCAGTCACTTCTTGAGGCTTGCCTCTGCTGCCTCCGAGGCCCAACCTCGTCCTTCCGACACAGATGCCAGCCTCCTCAGCTCCTCTCCCTGTCCATGATCTTCAGAGGTTTCCGCCCCCCACGCATTGCGGCCGCCATCTTGATTCTCTCGGCGTGTATCCCTCCGGCCAAAAATCAGGCGATTTTACTGCTTTGCAGCACCGCTGTTGTGGGTTATGCTGAAGCAGCATGCCCCTGGGTGCTTTCAGCTTTGATTTGTAAAAATTGGCGTGCTCGGGACTCAGGATAGTTATAATCGGGGGATATGCCGTCCAGAGCTCTGCAGACCGCTCCAGACTACATTGACACCAGGCCACGCCCCTTCTTTAACAGCTAATTAGATAAACTCTTTTTTTTCTCTTTTTTTAAACTGCATGCTACACAAATGCTAAAACCATATTGCAGTTAAAGAGATGGGACATTAGCGCCCACAATACAGTTCGACATTAAAGCAAGACTTACCTCCATTTTCATAGCGATCATAACCATAAGAGGATCTCCAATCTGCACTCTATCACCTTCTTTCACAAATACCTGGTTTTTAGGACAGATGAACGACTTAGTGAAAACATGGAAATTAACTTGTGGTTCAAAGTCACATTTACAGATTTGTGGCTCTCTAGTTGCTCATCTTTGTGGTGCCGCAATTTGAATGCCTCCTGACAATACCAGGCTACTTAAAGTGTGCGACTTCTTTGTATAGAAATTAATTCCAAACAATGGTGGCTGGTGAATTTGGTGCATACACACTCATTGTACAATATCAGACAAAACAATACAGCCGATTAATCACAATATATCACGGATGCTCAAAGATGAAGAAAAGCCACCAAGTCTTCTTCAATAGGAACAATGTCCATAGCATAAAGAAAGATCTCAAGCACTCCAAAATGATCGATAACAAGTTCCTTTAAGGGCAGTCTTCTGATACATTTTATTTGCATACAATAGTTAGTAGTTCTTTGAAGTTTTCTCCACTCACTAGCCAACACAAGTTTTGTCTTAGGTTAATACACCAACAGACTTCATCAGGGCTAGAACAAGTAATAAATGGTTGAATATGGGAAACATTTAGTATACATTGAACCGTGACAGGGTCAGTCTGACCATAATCACCACAAAAGTGTAAAAACAAAATGAAAATAAAGGGATAGGAATACGCCACATATTCCCGGACGTCATAGTACTGAAACTGCAAAGCAAGTGTATGACTCATAAATAAGTAAAAAATAAATAGTAAAAGTGTAAACCACGTTTATAATACCGTAGTTCGATAATCGAGTAATCCCCCGCTAACGATTGGCACCCATCAAAAAGATCAGGAATGGAAAAATCATAAAACAAAAGAAACTTTCCAACTAACAAATGTGTTCAAAAGTTAATTAATATATTGCAGGCTCACCTAACATCATAAGCACCTCAAATCAAAAATCAAAGTTCAATTATGTGTATTTATATATCTAGAATTCTGAAAGAAAATAACTACGAACCTATTGTAGAATAATTCGCTCATCCACAGAGCAGCAGGATAACAAAAAAAATGTCAAGGTTCTTGTTTATAGCACCGTATCGAAGTCTGAATATATAAAATAACCATCATGTCACATAATCTACTCATAGCCTGCATAAGACTCGTATAATTTGGACTAATAGGCACTCGTTAGTGATGACGCAAATTAGTCAGCCCCCACAGAACCCGCAAACAAATACATACAACAAACCACCAGGTAATCTTTACATTAGCTGGGCATGCAGCTCGTGGGATTTCAACTCTTAAACAATCATTTGTGTAAGCGTACATTAGTCAATCCACACAGGACTCCACAAATAAACATTCAAGGGTACAAGCACCCTTTAATTAGCCTACATCGGACTAAGGATCTTAGCCATTTGGAGAGTATTCCCGTCTCAAGTCACGTGGACCACATCGGTGTTCTGTGGCTGCTCCATCTTGAAGTAGTATTTATATATTAGAGAAAGGTCTACAATTCATACTCACAAGTTAAATCGGCATGGTAAAGTCACACCATATTGAAGGGATAAATAATACAATCAAAACAAACTCAGTAAACCCCAAATCATATCAAGGTAAAGCTAACAGGCGCATATCGAATGTATTAAACAGGTAAAAAAATTATAAACTCTGATCCACTATTTTTTTTTTTTTTAGACAAGGTGGTCGAAAACGAGCCTTTCGTCAAAGTTTAAAATACAAATACTAACGAGAATATGGTGACAAGTATTGACCATAACTACCTACCGCCGACCACAAAGATAAAAATACACAGACACACACACAATTGAACTTCGATTCTTGATTTGGGATGCTTATATTATGTTAGGTGAGCCCACAATATATTAATTACCTTTTGAACATGTATGTGGAAAGGTTTCTTTTCTGATTTTCCATTTCTTATTCTATTGACGGGTGCCAATTGTTAGCTGTGTATCACTCAATTATCTAACTATGATATTATAAATATGGTTTACACTTTTGCTATTATGACTTACTTATGAGACAAACACTTGGTTTACAGTTTCAGTACGATGACGCCTGGGAATCTGTGGAGTATTAATATCCTCTTATTTTGATTTTCTACTTTGTGGTGATTCTGGTCAGACTGACCTGGGTGACGGTTCACGTTATACTAAGTGTTTCCCTTATTGAACAATGTATTAATTGTTATTCTTGTCCGGATGTAGTCTGTTAGTGCATTAAGCCCAAGACAAAACATGTGTTGACTAGTGTGTGCAGAAAACGTCAAAGAACTACTGACTATTGTATGCATATGAAGGACATCAGAAAACTGAACTTATTGATTATTTTACAGAGCTTGAGATTTTTTGTTTTCTATGTATAGTCACAGCAGAGAATCACGGGCAAAGAAAATTTATTAACTCTCTAGATATTCAATAGCGTTATGTTTTTAATTAACAACAATAAATGATGGGAATATCTAGCGTGTGGCAAAGAGACTTACCTGTAGTAATACATTTCACACACTATTGGTAAAGCAGATTAAATATTTGTTCTCTTCCTCTACCATGAAGAGAAATATTTAAAAAAAAGTTTCAGTCTGATTTTACATAACGCACCAATCTTTTTTTTTCCTACCAAAATGATGTACTGCGCTTTCAACTGTGAAACTAAGTTGCCAATGGTAACTAACAGGTGCACACTAGGGTGAGCAGGTTTGGACAGGTACAGTTGTGCTGCAGGACTGTTACCTTCAGAGAATGATACAACACATACAGTACCAAAGCTTTATCCATAATCAATGGTAAGGCTAGGGTAGAACGATGTCAAGCAAAGCAGAGAACCACTTTCAGGGCTTCGATTAATGGTGTGCTGCATCCCAAAAATGCTGGAAGCAAAGTTGCACCAGAGAAAAGAATACAATAGGCTCTTTGAACAGTCAGAACAAAAATAGTTATAATATCAGTTTGATAGCTGGAAGCACAAGACGGTGGCAGTTCAAGTAGAGAAAAGACAATTAAACTGGTCCGGTTCCGAGGGGATGAAACGTTTTTATAGAATTTGGCACAGAAAACAAATTTTGCTAATCTACAAATATAGCAAAAACACATTCTGGAGAAGACACTTCCACATTAATCATGAGGCAAATACTTTGTTGTAGAGCCTAAAATCTTTTTGACAACGTATAGCCATTACTTGGTTTTCTTTCTAATAGTGACTGGTCACATATGCGTTAGCCAATGCGGACTGCTGCAGAATATCTTTGACATGAAGGTTGAAAATATGCTATTTGCCATGTTAAAGTTATCCTTTGAAAAGTAATTTTTTCAAAAATCCCTCCAATTTACCTTTTCAATGGTCCCAGTCATCGGTGCAACTGCCCCAGCTTGCGTTGTTGTGGTGCTAACTTCAGATAAGTACTTGGGTACGGGGATACCAATCTGAGCGCTGCCTTCCTTTACAAATTTAAGAATAAACATAAGAATTAAAAAGGGATGAACAAGAACTATTTCTCCTACAGACCATAAAGGTGTGTATAAAATATTAAACAAAAAGTTAAAATTCAATTGTTCCCACAACCAAACATTAGCAAACTAACAAACCCCTCAGTAACTAAACAAAGCAAGACGTGCTATAAGACATTAAACAGCAATTAAGGTCCCAGTTGAAAACGTGTACTCAATTGAAAAACTTCCAGTATTATATGAATTATGTTTGAACATAGTAATATTAAGACTTGACAAGTATTAGTTCGCCATAGAGGAGTCAGACCTGCATATCACCTGAAGAACTTTGCAGCATGTACACAAACACTGAGGGGCGACACAAGTGCTTACAGAATTTGAAGTAGAAAACAGCATCATTTATACTTTTTCACACCTTCACTTATTCCATAACAACCACCATCAGGACAGCTGAATCTCTACCTACACAATTATCCCAAGGTTGACAAGCACTCACCAGAAGAAAACCCTCATCTTTGTGCCACCAGTAATACCCATTTTACTAGGCTTCCGCAGCCTCGCCCTTGTGTACTCACTAACCCAATTACTGCACATGTGCACAAGAAAGAGGTTTATAGTAGATTAAGTCTACATGTAAGAAGACCTAAACGTCCAAAACAAATAAAAGGATAGTACCAAAGACTGATTTGCAAGCCAAATTGTTCTAGAATAATGGTGAATATGAAGCTTACTTGTAATATAGCCATTAGGTCAGGGTTTAATTTTATGCTTACTCAAATTAGTACAGTATATTTTTAGATTTTAGATTTATTGTATCCTGTCACTCTTAACTCAAATTATTTAGTATGAAGTGATTTGCAGGCTGTATTCCAACCATTTTCTAAACTCTAACCAGCTGCAATTGTGTGCCGATGAAGTTTCAAAAAGTGTAGCAGCAGCCCTTTGGTGGTGGGAGGGGGAGGGGGGAGGGGAGAGGGGAGTCAGAGGAGGTAAGCAACTTAAAAAACAATAACAATTTATCATATTTAAATAATTTAAAGATTAAAACCTCATACCTGTTACTCTATTTGCTAAAAACAAGCACCATCTCTAAACCTATGGGGAATCTGCCAACTGGTTGTAACCAAACTGAAACCTCTTTTGCTTGATGATCTCCTTGACAGCAAGAATTACTTTGCCAAGACACCTTCTAAAGACTAAGAAAATATTAATGACAAGGGATGGCCCCACTCCAGACACTAGTAAACGAGCGCTTTCCATAAAAACCTACAACTTGACTGAATCCGCAGGTTGAGTTTCTCTTGAAATTCAGTTACTAGTTTTAGAAAATGGTGCCTTTTGTCTTTTTGGAACCTCAGTCGCTTTAAGAGAGGGTATGAAAATTTGCCAGCTCAAGTGTTGGCCTATGATAAAGGTGTTTTCTGTCATACTTTTCAAAGTCTGGCCATCAGCTGCTTCAAGCGCTCACTAGGTGCTGAGGGCAATCAGTTAGAAACATCCACTGTTGTCGCTAACACAACTTCAGTTTCTAAATGTGTTACGGTTAGAGAGTTTCTTTCAATGACTGGGTGGCCTTGCTCGTGGCATTCAGCCTTGTGTTTCATGAGGCCATGAGGCACAAAAAAGCATAGATCTTGTCCCAATGACTTGTGAAAGCCAAGTGATGCGATATAATGAGAAAGGTCAGACTTCCGCTGATTTACAGATCTTTAGCATGCTGAAAAAATGTAGAACAACATTTCTATGCAAAAATATAGGTTCCACAAACCATCTATTCTCTGAAACCATGCTTTCATTTTCAAAAACCCCTGCCTGAAGCCTTTTCAACACTCTCAACTAAGAGCTATCACTGATTGGAAGATGTCAAAGTAACTTTTTTAAGCAGAGCCACATGCCAGCAAAATAACCACCAAGGTTTGCTCAGTCCCAAAATCTTGTCCCACTAGGCTCCCATCCAGGAAGTGAAACTCTGGCGTCGAAAGAAAAGAGAAAGACACCATCACCAAAACATGCTTCCTTGGCTTTCCCCTGTTTTTTTTACGTGTTACCATCCTTTCAAGGAAACTTACACTGCATTTGCACGATGTTAGGGTTCCACTAGCTTCAAGCTGATTGTTTCTCAATATTGCATTCTTTTGTAAAGGAGCCGAGCTAAAATTGGGTTCTAGGAAGGCTTTCCTTTAGGGAAGTCAAGCATGGGTGAGGTGCGAAGCATTACTCACAACAAGAGGAAGTAGAAAGAAAGTACAACTCTATTTTGCTCACCTTTAGGTTTATTTGTCAGATAGCCACTAAGTAGGTGGTTATAGGAAGTGTATACTGGACAATGCTGTGGTCTTGACAATTCATTCTCTCAACACTCATGTAACCACTGTGCACCCACTATAGCAACCTCATATTTTGATGTCCTTTACTTTCTCACCTCCGCTGCCTAATCTTTTTGTCCTTACACTCTCCAAAGCCATGCCTTTCTTTCTATCCTACGCACCATTCTAATCATCTGCCATGCTCCCCAAGCAAAAACTGACATGCAAGCAGGGCAGTTCAAATAATTCAATTCATATTCAGTGCAAAGGGAAGCACAGTAGCAGTTCCTAGGTTATGAAGAACACCACATGCCACACAATTCAAGATCAGATAATTCCCATCAAGCTGACATTGCTGGTCTCGACTCAACACCAATGGGATCATATGTGCATTACTTAATTGTGGCTGAATGAAGATTACAAAATAAACAAATAAGTATAAAAAGAAGGTACCTTCTGTCTATGCGTGACTGCAGGGCAGCCGGACCATTATAGTGGCAGAAAATCGTCACATGACGAATATGCCAAAAACACTAGATCACGTAAAATATAATGCCTCTTTGGAAAGGTGAGGCTTAGAGGACCTCTTTCCGCAACGTGAACCGAAGAGCATCAAGAATAAAGTGTCAAGTGCTAAAATCAAACACGCACACTTGCAACAAGCACACACTAAGAGGTTGATTCAGTCTTACCATATGTACTTCTAGTTAATACATTCTTGTTATTTTTTAAAGTTACTTTGCCTGGAAATTATGTTAAATATCTCTTGAACTGTTTTGTTATATTTTAAGCAGTGTGTGAGGTGAAAGATATCTGCCTTGGCATTAAAGAACAACAAATAAGCCAGTAAGTAATCTTATTGTCTTTGAGGAGAGCGAAGCAAGATAAAGAAAATACAACAAAATACTCCAGAATTGAATGCAGAAAATGAAAAACTAGTAAAGAGTCTCTAGAAGAGACAGATGGCTGTTAGGATTAGTTCAGGGACTAGTTGAGCAGGCAAATGCTGCTATAAACTTTAAAATCCTTTCATGGAACATAGCAGGAATCCGTTTCAAACTAGGGAACGAGGATTGGTTAGGTTTCATCAAAGTCTTTGATCTCTTATGCTTACAAGAAACCTGGTCTTTAGATTACATTTTTATTGATGGTTACCTCTCTTTCTCGGTTCCTTCAACTCCATCCCCAACAGGGAGAGCTAAGGGTGATATTGTGGTACTTACTGCGGTAAAATATGGACCTATAGTAACAAAACGTATAAGTGTGTCTCCTTGGTTCCAATTGATAACGACCCCATGTCTGGCTAAACTATCAAGTAATAGAGTCTCTGCAAATGGAAATTACCCAAGCCACTATGAAATGGCAACAACTATGTATTTCATGGGTTGGGGATTTTAATTGTACAATTTGTGAGTTCAGCTCTCATCGGGTGTGCGTGCTGGAGGACAACAAGGGTCAGCCCCTGACTCATTTCATTCACTCTCCTCAGGGTGAAGCTTTAAACTCCATTCTTGTAGCAAATGATTTAAGTTTCTTAAACAATTATGATTGTAACTCTCTCGCGCAGTACCCAACGTTTACTGGGGGTGGTAGGGCTAGCTCTATTGACTTCATGCTAATGACGAAGAAGTTTACCTCTCTTGTTCAGGATTTCAAGGTCAAACCAAATTGTGCAAGTGATCATCATCATCATCCTCTTATTGCCACTTTTAACTTGAAACCAAAAATGGGGCATATCGATGAACCCTAAAAAAGGAATTAGACTTAATTGGGGACAGGTAAACCTGTTAAAATTTGAGAAAATTATTATAAGCAACTATAACTTAATAAATGTATGCTTGCAGTCGGATTCCTCCTCCGTAGAGCTGGTTCGGGCCTTCAAGCTACTGTGCTGTGATGTAACCCAAAGATTGACCAGGAAGGCTACTCAAAAGCAACCGACAGAGGCATGATGGTTCAATTCTGAATGCTCCAAGGCCCATAAGGAATTAAAAGAAGCTTTACCCTCTACCCTTGTGATGGAGAGCTAATTAAAATCACGAGGAACAAATATAAAAAGGCGATTAACGATAGAAGGATCTGAGGAGGAGGGCGTGGGTGGACCTGGAAAAAGCAGGCACTCTAAAAGATTCCAAAACATTCTGGGAAATCATAAATCGCCCATTGTTTACTGAAAAAGTGAGTCAGATGGGCTCTTTGATCCTAAGGTGAGACATGGAAAGCCCATTTTTTACGTATTTTTAATCCCTTACACAAGGTGCTAGTGGAAGAAGCAGGGGTAATACCCATTGACCTAACCTTAGCCACACAACTTAGTTTATCAATCACAGATGAGGAGGTGGAGGTGGCCTGAATACAGGGCATATGCCTGAAAGCCCCTGGCATAGATCGGGTGCCCCTTGACCTTTTTAAAAGTAATCTTAAATTGTGGGCAAAGTTGCCAACAAATGTTTTTATAAAGCAACCATTATTGGCCCATTGCCAGCGTCGTGGAAGGAGGCAATCGTGGTCCTGGTCTTCAAAGAAGGCGATAGAAGTGACCCGGTATACGATAGGTCCATCTCATTGATGGACGTAAAAGTTTTGGGCAGGGTCCTTCTTGCACGCCCAGAAGACTGGGCAACCACTAAGGGGATTATGTCCAATATACAGTAGGCTTTTAGGAAGGAGCGTGGTACAGCTGAACAGTGCCTTAATCATTAATAGGCACATTGGGTCCATGAAGAGCTCCATTCATATGGCCTTCGTAGACTTATCTAGCGCCTTCAATACTGTCAACCGAGATAAACTATGGGCCATGATGGGAGGCATGGGTGCTGAAAAGGCCTTAACAACCCTTCTCTGTGGGCTTCTTCCAGCACAACAGTCACCGTGAGATATGGTAGTAAAGGGGAGGAAACTCAACCAATCATTTCAACTGAGGCAGTTAGGCAAGGATGTAGTTTAGCCACTTTTTTATTTTTAATTTACAAAAATGGGCTGGAGGCTCTCTTATTAAATAGGGAACTTAATTTCCCCAAAATAGGCAACACTTCTGCTCTTCTCTTATGCAGATGATACAGTTTTATTAGCAAAGACAGCCATGAGCTTGCAGAGAACTCCATGCTTTTACTGATTTCATGACCTTTCTCGAGTTAAAAGTTAATTTTGATCAAATCATACATAATGGTATGTGTTCCTAAAACCACTAAATCTAAAACGTTTAGTGTCCAGAGTAAGGAGATAGACAAAGGTAACAATTTCTCATACCCGGGCAATCTGTTTAGTAATTTTCTGAAATGGGAACCACTTTTCATCACCTGAGCATAGCAGACAAGTAGGGCTGTAGATGCATTATTTTGTTTTGCCAGCAAACTAGGGCACAAGCCTGTGAAGGAATTAATGACCCTTCACAGAGCTAAATGGCTCCCTATTGCCACGTATGGGGCGGGGGTTTGGGGCCATGATTAAAACCATCAGCTCATAGTAATTGAAAATACATTTAATAAAAGAATATTGATGCTACCGAAAAGTGCTCCTACCTTATTTTGCCATACGGATTTTGAATAAGAGTTCATTGAAGACCGTATAGGCAGCACCCCTTTGCTTTTATGGGTTAAGATTTGGCTCTCAGATGATTTAATGTTTTCAAGAGATGGCAGCAGAGACTGCTTAAAACCAGAAAATGTTTTAAAGGTTCCCTGGTTCCATTATCTGAGGAGAAAATATCAGGAGATAGGTTTTGAACACCTTTTTGAAAACCCTGAAAGTATTCCTCCAAATGCCAAGATCATTATTAAAGAGGTGTATCGCACTAGGGGTAACATGCGTAATTGTCAGCATCATGGCAATATGGGAGAGCCTCGCCTGTTACCCGCCCCTCTACAATTTTCTTTAACTTTTTCTATCAACTATGGGGAAGTGTGGCTCACCGGTTAGAGGAGGCAGACCCGGACGCAGAGGTCAGACCTGGGACCAGGGTTCAATTCCCGACGCGGCTGGGTCTTGAGCTCAAAATGTCTACGGGCTCGATAATTCTCGCCTCGGCGCCTACTCGAATCATGGGTTCACACTCTGCAACTCTGGGCAATAGCTTGCTTAATCTCCACAACGGCCCCACCGCGATGGGATGCCTGGCTTTCACCTTGGGGATGCCCAGTTTGGGGTTATCTCGCAGGGAAAAGCCAGGACGGGTTCCCAAAGCAAGCGCCTTGAGACCTTACGGTGAAAGGCGCTATATAAGAATGTATGATTTGATTTACTATTTAACTTTCAGTTATGATTTTATTTAGCAAAGGTTTTGTTTATGCACTGCACTTTCTGCTGGCATTTCCACACCATGGAGGGTGGTCAGACAGGCTTACGTCTTGTCCAGGTGATAATTCCTCAAGTCAAAGCACTATGCACTTTGTATTATTTTGCACATTGTATAAATCGGTGAGAATTAGATTTGTATTGCCATTATTAAGGAACATTCACCCTTGTTTGTATATTGATGGTTTTAATTTGTTACAGTCATTAGCATCCGCTGAAATATGCTCTGCAGTAGTTAATTATATAAGGGGGTTCTATTGCGATTAGGAAGCACTATGAGTACAATTGTACGAAGACCATTAAGATAACAGTTTGCACCTTAACTGACTTTTTATGAAAAGAATGACATGATATAGCTGGAATTTTATGATTAGTATTAGATTTCAATGTGGTTTTTTGATGTATTTTTTCTTGTGATGCTGTTAATCTTTTTATGATTCTCACAACCGAAATAAAGTTATTTTGACTTGACATGAAGTCCTACACCATTTCCCTCTGATGATGCCTAATATGTAAGCCACACTTAACCATCTTGTGTATTTGTTTGTTTGTTTGTATATGTCATATTCACGAGCAGTGTTTTCCTTCCAATTGTTCCATTAGTATGGATGAATAGAGCAATACAGATTTTGCAAATCAGAGATTGATTATCTCTTGCATTGTGGAAAATTAAATAAAGTGAATTTTTTTAACATTTGGGAAAAATGAGACTAATTGATTTTGTACCCAAATGATTTGTGAACATATAATACTTTTTACTGGTTAAAAAAGTAACGTTTGTAATGGGCATTAACAATCTTAATTTTCAAACCAAAAGTTAAAACATTCTAAAAAACAAGTTACTTACCTTAGGTAACGATGTATCTGTAAAAGACATATGTAGCTATAGATTCCTTACCTTAGAAATACCCCCAGGCGTCAGAATGGATCCGGAGAATTTCTTTCTTAGCAGTACCCCTGCGGGTTGATAGGTGGCATCGGTCGACTCCACGTCGGTCGTTGTGGTCGCCGGGATGATGTCGCAGTGTCTACTTAGACGTCGCCCCTGAGCGCTGAAGTCAGTTCTGACAACTTTCCACACCAGAATCGCAGAGCCATGCAAGACACTGACCACTAGTACACAAAATAGATCCCTGGAAGGGAGTCCTTATCCCTAGAAGTCAGTTCGTAGAACGGGGAGGATGGATGGGGCGGTAAGGAATCTATAACTACATATGTCTCTTACAGATACATCGTTACCGAAGGTAAGTAACTTGGTCACTTGAAAGAGACTGTAGTTATAGATTCCTTACCTTAAAATAGATACTCCAGCAATGCCAACCCCGGAGGTGAGCCTGCAAACTAAGTTCACACCAGGAAGTCCTGGAGAACATAACGGCCGACAAAAAGCCGTCTCTCTGGACTTGGCAGTAATGCTTGGTGAACGTGTGCAAGGATGCCCACATGGCTGCCTGACAAACGTCAAGTAAGGGAACTCCAGGTCGCAAAGCAGTAGCTGCTGCCGGCGCCCGGGTGGAGTGGGCGCGCAGTTCTACTGGAGGTTCCTTTTTAGGCAAAGATTAGCAGATCTTAATGCATTACTTAAATATCTGTTTTATTTGCATTTACAATATTGTCATTGATACAATCAATTTTCCTTCAAAACCACAGAGATGATACAAATTTTCAAATAGACAAACTATGTCGTGTTCAATACATCTTATACTAGTATAGAACAAACAATAATGATTACAACATCAGGTGCCCTTTGGTTTTCTCTGAGGTGGTACCAGTTACCCTTCAGGTTGGTATCAAGGCGTATTAGTTCCTTGCTGCATCGGTGTGAACTGCTCGGGGTATCCAAGTCCACTTGCTATCTTGAGCATTCCGTGGTTACATGCTCTGCAGATTTTAATGCAGAAGACAACCCATTGAGAGATGGTACATTTGTGCACTGCCCAACCTTTCTTAACACCCACATAGAGTTGATCGTCCACCGAAGTCTTTTGTGCGGTCAAGGTAGAAAGACAGCGCATGTTTTGGGTCCAGACGGTGGAGTCTCTCCTCCTCTTTGGAAGTGTGCGGAGGCAGGAAGAAGGTGGGAAATGTGATGGTCTGACCTATGTGGAAGGAAGTAACCACTTTGGGCAGAAAAGAGGGCCTAGTACGGAGCACTACTTTGTCCGGAGGTACAGCAAGAAAGGGAGGTTTGGCAGATAAGGCCTGAAGCTCACTCACCCTATGAGCAGAGGTGATGGCAAGCAAGAAAGCAGTCTTCAAATTAAGGAGACAAATAGGGCAATTATGTTGTGGCTCAAAGGGAGCACACATAAGATAAGTGAGGACAAGGTTCAAGTCCCACTGGGGCATTACGAAAGGAGAAGGATGGTAGAGATGAGTACTGCCCTTCAGAAATCTGTTAACAATCAGGGAAAAGAGAAGGTTGATCAGGAAGGCGAGGAAAGGCTGAAATGGTCAAAAGATAGCCCTTAAGAGTGACCAGAGCAGAGCCCTGCTGGGCCAAAGAAAGAACAAAGAAGAGAACCTCTGAAAGAGGGGCAGAGAAAGAATCCACAGCCTTTGCACCATGCCACAAATCTGCTCCATCTACAGGTGTATACTTCGGGAGGAAGGTCAAAAGCTGTCAACCGTCGCTGCTCAATCTCCACGCAAGGAAGTGGAGGCTGGACAGGTTTGGGTGGAGGACCGGCCCCTGCTGCTGCAACAGAAGATCCTCCCGAAGAGGCAGTCTGATTGGAAGATCGATGGCCATGCTCAAGAGCTCGGGGTACCAGACTGTTTGTGCCCAGTCCGGAGCCACAATAATGACTTGGGCCCGGTCGCGCTTGATCTTCTTCAGCACTCTGGGCAGAAGTGGTACAGGGGGAAAGGAGTACAGAAGGCCATAATTCCACTTGTGACAAAAAGCGGCGCTGAGCGAGTGCCGGCTTGGAAACTCCAACACGCAGAACTGCTGCCACTAGGCATTCTCTTCGGTGGCAAATAGATCTAACCAAGGCTCTCCCCACTGCTGAAATAGACCTTGCACCACCTCAGAATGAAGATGCCATTCATGATCCATCATGCACAGGCGGCTGAGTTAGTCCTCCCTGGCGTTCAGGGAACCTGCCAGGTGTTGAACCACCAGAGATATACCCTTGACATAGATTTCACAACCGCAACTCGCCCTGTTTGTTGCAGTACCACATGGCAGTGGTGTGGTCCGCTGGCTGGCGCGGAAAAGAAATAACTGATGTCAGCGCGCAGGGGCAGCGTCTAAGACACCGTGACGTCACCCCGGCGACCACAACGACGGACACGGAGTCGACCGATGCCACCTACCGATGCGCAGGGGTATTGTTAGGAAAAAATTTCTCCGGATCCAGTCGGACGCCTGGGGGTAATTCTAATGTAAGCAATCTATTACTACAGTCTCTTTCAGATATGGATATCCTTTAAGTGTAATATGTTTTTAAGTTTTGATTTTCCCTAACTGAGAATATTTGGGGGGAAATCTACAACCTTTGTGGGAACTTAAATACACTCTCTAGACTCTTCAGAAAATTAGCTACTTCAAAATATTCGCTGTTTTATATAGGTTGGCTAGTTCAAAGCTCAAATCCTAAATAACAATTGGCTTATTTTCCATTTTATCATCCATCTCTTTGAGCTTCGCTGAGTACCACACTTGGTTATCTTAAACAAATGTATGGGGAGCCACTAATGTATACATCCAAACAAACTAGGTGTTGAAAGTCCTTTATTTTCCCACATTAAAACATCATCTGCTTTTTCCTCTGCTTGAAAACATCCAGTGACAAACTGTGTAACACATTGTAAAATAGTCATGCATGAGGTAGAAAGGTTTCTAGAAAACGAATCATTGAACAAGACAAATATGATAGGGGCATTGTGCAGAAGGGACCTCTGGTGCAATTGTAATCGTCCAATCACTTAATTATCCTTTGGTCCACATGTTCATGAAGCCCACATAGGCCTGATAATAATTTCAGAACAGATATTGATTTTAGGTGAGAAGCTATAGGACGTTTTTCAAACTACACATTTTCTAAATTCTCACCCTGATGAGAATTATCAACACAGGATGTTTCCAGGTGTTGCAAACTTAGGGCGATAACTTCAAACAAAATACAAGCTGATTTACCTGTGGCACAAGATCAGTTGGTTGGTTATCTTTTTAATATAAATACATTATTCAGAGAATATCACATATTAGAACTTTAGAATGTTGGGAGCTTCAATCAAAACAATGGAGTGCTCCGGGCTTCTAATGGCCGGTAGAAGCCCGGAGCACCAACATTCTAATATTTGACTTCACAGCTGTGGCTCCCTGAAGCCTTTGTTTTATTTGTTAAAACATTCTGCCTTCTACCGGCAGAATGTTCTAATAGCCTTACAGCCCTTCGTAGTTGGGCTATACCGGCTATTAAAGTTCCGCTCCCTTGTTAAAGGTCTCGCCTTTGGCTCTGGCCTTTAATGCTGGACAGTGCCTTTAATAGCCGGTATAGCCCGCTACGGCAGGCGATAAGGCTATAGTATGTTTGTTTTAAAACTCATTGGCAAAGAGCTGGTAAGTAACAAATTTCAAGTAAGCAGGACTGGTGAAATTTCATGTATTTTTCAGTGTTGCTAGCTTCACCAGAAAGCTTTCAATTAAAGTATAAAAAAAAGGTATATGTAACGTCTCCATACAAATGAAGTCATAAATAAACCTATACATGTCACATAATGGTAGACAAGAACAGTTGAGGTTAAAGCAGGACTCAGTGCTCAGTGAGATTGTCCCTGGGTTATGCAATTGAATTTAGCCCCAAATAACAGGAAACACAGAAAATAAATTCAACTTTACCATTGAGAAAAGGTGAACGGTGTCATCCAGAATAACAAGCTTAGATTTAGATAGGGTCCCATTTACTGCACATTTCAGGTATGTTGAATCACCCTCCTTTTCAAGGTCTCCAAAAATGTGTATAATTTCATCGCGGACCTGCAACCAAGATGCAGCACAAACACAATAGTGTCACATTTATGGGAATTCAGATACTATCCGTCAGTACCTCTGATGCATTAGGATCAAAGCACTATATGCAACAAGAGACATTTACTCTAATGATAATATCTCACTTACCCAGAAACATCACCCTATGAGTAGCTCCCACTTACCAGTCTGAAGCCCCAATACATCTTTACAAGCATATACTACACAAAAACCACCATAGATTATTAAGCAATCTTTTAACATACTGCATTTATTAGCCACAGCCTTTTATAAAGGGCAACAAGGCAATCACAAACCTAGAACCGAGATCGATGATTGGTCTCTGTCCATTACTACCATCATGGTCCCACTAATCTGGTGACAAACCTTTAAAGCACCAAACTGAAAAGGATATTAAAAATTAATGCTACTGTTTTGTTCTATTGTAATAACCAACAAGTCTAGTGAACACAATCCTACCTCATTGACACCATTTACCCAGAGAGATCCTTCTCAAGTGAACTAGTTAACCACATATTACAGAATTCAATGTCTTTGTATTTCTTTCATTGTTACCAACACTCTGTGTCACCAACTATCTGTGAGAAGTACTATGGAATGATTACTGTCTCAAATAGGCGATGCTGCACTTATTTGTGGCCCGATATATATTGCAGAGTTCTTGATTTTTTTCTTTGTATTGAAACTCTGATGCTTACTAAGAACTTGGCTAATTATTTTCCTACCCTTTATTCTACTCAACTGATACATTCGGTAAAAGCAGAAGAGGTGAAATGGCTCCAATATATTTGCAGCTCTTTCAATATTTCTCATTTATTGACCTTTACTTCTTTTATTGTTCACATTTTGTGACAACAAATTTATAATTACACCACAAATATTAAAATCTTCAATGTGTTTTGCTCACACCAAGTAGGATAAAGCAATTAATATGATGTACTTACTTTATGTACCTAGTTGACTTCCCCAAATTTAAATTAACATGAGGTTGTCTAATGTGGGCAAACAGTGAGTTATACCATGTCCTAAAGTGACGCAAGTTTTAGGCGCTGGAGAAATAGAAAGACACATCAATATTTGCATATATTTTTGCACTGAAAGGATATTATACAACAAAGTAAAATGTGCTCCAGTTCTATAACTCTATTGCACTGAGAGGCCTGAACTAAGCAATACTGTATAGTATAGTGTGTTATAATAGAGATTGACAAACAAAATGTACAGTTCATAAACTTTTATAAACTTCATCAGTTCAAAGACAGTCAGATAAGATGATAGTAAGTCCTAATTTACCTGCATAGTGTAAGACCCATCTTGATTGTAAGCAATCCCAATTTCCACTTCTATTTAACAGAAAATAGATCAGTAAGAATACATTGAAGAAGATGGTACTAAATTACACTCACCAATGGTAATCTAAGATTCGCTTTTGGAAGCAGACAAATTACTATTTTTCTTTATGAATAAGTGTCCTAAAGCAACATTTTGTAGGCTTACGTTAAACAGGTTCACAATTTACTAAAAGATTTATACAAAAGTGATGCGAGGAGCTTACATTTTAGGCCTACACTGAAGGTACAACAGAATTTGTCAAGACCATGTTTGTTGTGAATATAACAGTTTTGATGCCACTTTTTCAATGCAGAAATTAATATGTATACATTTTTAAGCTAAATCCTCAACCAGGGAGGAGGGTTTCCCTGAGTATAGTTTAATTCCTTCTGGCCCGTAAGAGGCAAAGTTGAATTATAATCTCATTTAATTGGAAAGGCTATTGTATGTAACACCATAAGGTACTCGGACTAAGGTTTTTTTACTATAGCATCACCCTAAGCAGCTTAATGATTTGACTTATGAGTGTAAAATGAATTACCATCAGCAAAGTTTGGATTGATTGTGGTTTCATTTAAGTTTGAAGTGGGTGGATGTCCACCACACCACAAATCATCTCTACATGACACTTGGCACAACCTATCAGAATGTATTCCCGCACTTCTTAGAGGAGAACCTGGTGTCCAGCCGGCAAAAGCTTCACCTCCTCTACAGGGCTTGATTTGAATGGGTCTTAAACCACAATATTTCATCACCTTTAACGTCAATGAGGCGTTAGCCGTTGACAGTATGTGATAGCAACACATTACCAACAGTTACGTATTTAAAAGATTTTTTTACTACAGCACCCCATACCAACAGTGGCAGCTTTGTAGCAACCACAAGGGATCATTCAAAATGGCACCCAAAGAATTAAAAACATTTTGAAGTTTGAAAGGAAAGAAGCTCAAGACTCTGGGCCCCAGCAGAATTTACGAAGAAATTCATTCATTACTGCAAATGGAAATTGGACAATGTGCTGAAAAGTGCATGTCACTAGACTGAAGACTTCTGCCCTTGCTTTTGTTTTTACAAAGGAAGGGACTGATTACAGCATACAAGTTACAGTTTAACACTTACTATTTTCACCATCTAGGAGAGTCATATTTCTAGTGTAGCAGACATTCAGTCTTCTCCCATTACTGGATGCAAATGGTGAAAACTGATCTGTAAAACAACAAAAAACAGAACACTATATTATCCAATGGCTGGGTTACACCCACAGAGATTTAGCTATAATCATGAAATCAGTGTTGAATGCCAAGCTCTCCTGCTTTGCTTGGAGTGCAGGTGTAAGAGGAAAGCAACCGGTTGGCATTACCTAGTGTGTTACGCAGGCCTCCACCCCCCCCTCCCCCAAACCAACAATTGGTTATACTTCCAAGCTTCTAAGTGTCAGGAAGCGCTCATGGCGGTATTGTGTCAGGAGCACAGCTGCAAATAGCTGCCATCTTTCATTCCTGTCTAAAAGTTTTCTGTGTTGAGACAATTTCTGTCAACCACTGCTCAAACTGCAGCTCCCTTATTCTTAACGAAGTCTGCTCGGTGACCCAATTATTCTTTTGCCACCCTTACCCAACTATGGCGGTTGCAATTACAACCTTTCAATTTGCTTACGGCCACTACAAATCCATTTAATATGATCATTTCGAACCAACAACAATGCAGCCAGCAGTTCCAAAACAAGGACCAGCACAGCTCTGTCACTACCGGAGAGCAGCAATCCACCTTTTCCAAGTCTCAAAACCATGGACAGCCCTACAAATGCACCCAATTCTCTTAAGATGCATCCTGGCCTTTTCTAGTACTAAGACATATCTAATGGTCCGTACATGTAAGTTGTAAAGAGCACCCAATTACCTTTAGTTCTAGAATTTGCACACATATTGTCTAACATAACTTAACTGATGCATGCTCTCAACTGTCTCTTCCATCTTTAGCTCCAACAAGAAATAAAAAGTGCTTTTGTGTGCAATGGGTTAGATTAACAACACCCTCCTGGCAGGCAGTCTCATTGCATTGAGCGCAAAATGATTGCGACTTGAAAGTTTATGACGAAGGGGCAGTGAAACCTATAGAATCTCTGACTTGGAAAACCACATGTAGGGCCTCAAGAGATGGCAGTAAGCATTGATTGTTGCTAATTTAGATAGGTCTAAACTTCATGGCGAGAGGGAGGTTAGAAAGCATTAACTCCAAACTACTTCCCAGTCATTCACGTGCACTAAACAAGGAAGAACAGTTCAAGGGAAAGAAGTGCACATAGTAAGGTCACCTGCCTCATTTGAGAATAATAAAGATATTCTTCCATCCAGCAATTTTTGTTCTGCGGGTAAGATTTTATTTCTCTACCATGTAGAAGGTGGGAATGTGCTTTTACTAATCTTACCCAACCGGATTCAGTCACAATTAATATTTGTTATAAATTCTTCAGAAGACCATATAATGGCTCTAGGAAGTTCAAATAAATTACTCTAAATCTCTACAATGTCTGGCCCTTTGGAAGCCATGTTAAAATTAAATGGGCATGCTTCAGCTAAAAAGCTCTCATTTAGAAGCAACCAGTTTATCTGGAATCATTAGTAGTTTGTGCATAATTCAGAGTATGAAGCTTTAGCGCCTTAAGATTCCCTGAAACAGCAACGCCTATACTAATAATTGGGCTTTACCAGTAGGCACCCCTTGTTTTCTAAACTTCCATGTCTGAAGTCTCTGCCATGCCCCCACCTTAATATTGTTTCAGGAAAGAATTCAAAACTTGCCTTATTAGATCGGTGAGAGTTTGTTTAATAATTCATTACGTATACTTCATTGGCAAGGAACAATGTAGTGAATGATTATTGTACTTTGTAGAAAATTGTAGGAGTGGAGTTCACTAATATTATTTTGTAAAGGTTTTTACAATATCTTTTTATTGTGTTCTATCACCAAGAACACATTTGTAAATTTCACTTTCAAACAAATGAAAAAACACAACTGCTTTGCTAACAAGTTATCAAATAGACATATGGGGGGTACCCTAAACAGACAAAACAGTGAGTTTCTGTACTAGTTTAGTGTTACTTAATTAACTCCATTGTGTATCACTATCTGGAATATTCCTCAAGAACAGTACTAATAAGATACGTTAACATTCTCTGGGTTCGGACATTTTTAAATAAAGTTAAATGGAGATTTACCAAAAGACTGAATCAACATCCGCTGTGATATCAAAATACACACAATACCTTTGTGGAGGCGTGAACAGAAGCCAATGTGGCAGGATTGCAAGTCTCTAGGAATTATTCTGATTGACTAAAAGGAGACTCGAGTCTACTAGAAAAAAAATTCTCAGCAATCACACAGTAGAGGACAATGTAGCGTACTAGGTACCTGGAAAGTGGTATTCTAGGAACCTCATTGCTAATGTTGTAACAAAGCACAGTTGATGTGATGCTATCAAAATCTCGGTAGTTTTTAGTTCAAAGTGCAAATATGAAGTAAATGCAGGTAATCACTGTCCTTGAATATATAAATGAGGCCTGGGAAAATGAAAACTGGGATTCACAGATTTTTGTAAACTGCAAATACATCAATATCATAATCACAAAATAATAAAATGAGAAAAATCCCATTGTAACATTTTTCTGAGGAGAAACAGGACTGGCAGAATCACCAATTTATGATATAATAATATTTTGGTCTCTTGATGAAATATTGTGCAAAAACAGTTTTGAAAGTAGGAAACAACAGTACATGTCTGTCAATGGGCTTAACTAGAGGTCATGTTAATAAGAGGAAACAAATGTTTCATACTTTTCATATATTCTTCACAAATTTACAAGCAATGCAGATACCAAATCATAAGGAACAAACACATTCTTTTAACTTTGCTAACGGATAGCACAAAGTTAATTTGGATGCATTTCAAAATAATAAACATTAATAATTACAATTGTTAGGGTGAATGAAGAAACAATGAACCTAAACTAACAGGTTAGAAAAAAAATGCTCTGATTCTGGGATTCATCACCAACTAATAAAAAAAAAGTCTTTACCACTGGTCTTCGTTTTAAAGTCTTGTGTCCTCAAACTCTCCTGAAGTATGATCCCAAGAGCAGCTCGGCAGACAATCTCAGCGGAATTTGGCTTTTGGGGTGGAAAAAGCTCATCGTAGTGTTGAGGGATGAAATTTGTATGGACATTCCCAGATTCGAACTCTGGATGACTAGCCAAACTCAGCAAAAAATCTATATTGGTGTTCAGACCGACGATCTATGCAGAAAAACAGAATTCAAACTTTGAATGTAAGCGTTAAGTTGCATTTACGCTTCATTGTGCAATTAAATGTGTCCTTGGTGTTTGCTTCCATCACCTACATTGTACTGACGTAAGCAGTACTTCAGCTTCATTAATGCAGCTTGACGATCTTCTGCCCACACAACCAACTTAGCAATCATGGGATCATAATGCACAGACACCTCGTCACCTGCAAGTTCAACAGAAAGGGAATTATTTTGCTTAGGTCAAAGAAACTCAATAAAACAATAGAAGAGAAAGGGTTCTATTAATATCTTCCCTTACATGTGGGATGAGTAGAATGCCAGCTAGGAAAGACAACACTGGATGCAGATAACACTTCTATGCCCTAATCAGACAAATATGACTTGTAAAATAGTACAAAACACAGCTATTGCACCTCTTTGGTATAAACATTCTGCCTATTAGTAGCTTGCCAATCAGGCCTTTATCTGCCAAGGGACAAATAAACTGTTGCTTGACCTGATGTTTAAATTGCTAGGTATCAATATCAAATGAGGTACTGACCTACTTCACTTGTCCTCAGTTACCGCAATAACTAGGCAGATCAAAAGTTAAAAATTATTGAATATTACTGTTGTTCAAGGACCCAAACGTAATGCCTGAGTAATTAAGGAACCTCTGCTCAAGCATTTTCACATCACCTTAATGTTGCCTGTTAGGTCTCCCTAAGTAGAAGAGAGTAGTCCAAATATGTCAAGTCAAAGAGTCAAGTCAAAGAATTTATATAGCGCACTACATACCCAGAGGGTCTCAAGGCGCTTAGGGAGGGGAGGAGGATTACTTGTCAAATATCCACGTTTTAAGTTGCTTTCTGAATGCTTGGTGGTTCTGGGTAAGGCGAAGGTAAGTGGGGAGTGAGTTCCATGTTTTAGCAGCCAGGTATGAGAAGGACCTGCCTCCCATGGTGGTCTTGTTGATGCGAGGTATAGTGGCGAGGGCTTGGTTGGAGGAACGTAGTTGGCGGGAGGGGGTGTAGAAGGACAGACGTGAGTTGAGGCATTCTGGTCTGATGTCGTAGAGTGATTTGTGTGCGTGGGTTAGCAGTCGGAAAGTGATCCTCTTATTGACGGGTAGCCAGTAGAGGTCTTTCAGGTGACCAGAGATGTGTTTGTTGCGTGGGATGTCTAATATGATCCTGGCTGAGGCGTTCTGGATTCGTTGGAGTTTCTTCTGGAGTTTAGCGGTAGTACCTGCGTATAGGGTGTTTCCGTAGTCCAGTCGGCTCGTGACCAGAGCATGGGTGACTGTTTTTCTGGTTTCGGTGGGGATCCAGCGAAATGTTTTTTTGAGCATGCGAAGAATGTTGAAGCAGGATGAGGATACGGCGTTGACTTGTCTGTTCATTGAAAGTGAAGAATCCAGGATAACGCCTAGGTTCCGTGCGTGGTCTGTTGGGATGGGTGCTTTTCCAAGGGCTTCCGGCCACCAAGAGTCGTCCCATGCGGAGGGGGATGTACCTAAGATGAGGACTTCTGTTTTATCTGAGTTCAGTTTCAGACGGCTGTGTTTCATCCATTCGGCAACTTCTTTCATTCCTTCGTGTAGGTTAGTTTTGGCGGTGCTGGGGTCATTGGTGAGAGAAAGGATCAGTTGAGTGTCATCCGCGTAAGAGATGATGTTGAGGTTGTGTTGGCGGGCGATGGCCGCGAGGGGGCTCATGTATACGTTGAAGAGGGTAGGACTGAGTGAGGACCCTTGGGGTACGCCACAGATGACTTCGGTGGCCTCGGACTTGAATGGTGGAAGGCGGACTTTCTGGGTTCTTCCGGTGAGGAACGAGGTGATCCATTCAAGTGCTTTTCCTTGGATTCCGATGTTTCTGAGGCGTTGTAAAAGGGTGGAGTGGCAGACTGTGTCGAAGGCTGCAGAGAGGTCGAGGAGGATGAGGGCGACTGTGTCTCCATTGTCCAGTAGAGTTCGAATGTCGTCTGTTGCTGCGATGAGGGCGGTCTCAGTGCTGTGTTTTGCTCGGAAGCCAGATTGTGAGGAGTCTAGGGATTTGTTGGCTTCGAGGAAAGCGGCGAGCTGGTTGTTGACAGCTTTCTCGATTACTTTGGCCGGGAATGGAAGGAGCGAAATGGGGCGGTAGTTTGAGTTCGGTGGGGTCCGCTGTGGGTTTTTTCAGAAGGGCGGTGACTTCAGCGTGTTTCCAGCTTTCCGGGAAGGTGGCGGAGTTGAAGGAGCAGTTGATGACGTCCCGGAGGTGCGGTGCTATGACGGAGTCTGCTTTGTTGAAGATGTGATGGGGGCATGGGTCAGTTGGGGATCCTGAGTGGATGGAGTTCATTAGACGGATGGTGTCTTCAGTGGAGATTGGGTTCCAGTCATTTAGGATGTTCAATGGGGGTGAAGGTCCTGCAGAAGGATGGGTGGGTTGGTCTCCGGGTTGGTTGTCGAAGCTGTTGTGGATGTCCGCAATTTTGTTGTGGAAGAATGAGGCTAGGGAGTCGCAGAGGACTTGAGAGGGGGTGATGTCGTTGGAGTTGGCCGAGGGATTGGTAAATTCCTTGACGATGTTGAAAAGTTCCTTGCTGTTGTGGGCGTTGTTGTCGAGTCGATCCTTGAATGCTATTTTCTTGGCCTTTCGGATTAGTTGGTGGTGTATGCGAGTGGCGTTTTTGAAGGCGTCCTTGGTGCTAGTGGTTGGGTCTTTTTTCCAGGTCTTTTCAAGGGAGCGGCAGAGTTTCTTGGACTTCTTAAGATCATCGTTGAACCATGAGGCCTTCTTGCTGCCAGGTTTGCTTTGACGTATTTTCAGTGGTGCCAAGGTGTCGGCGGTGTTAGATAACCATAAGGTGAAGTTGGCGGCGGCTTGGTCTGGGTTAGAAGAGTGGCCTGGGGTGTTTAGAAGGAGCGATGAGGAGATCTGGTCGATGGTGATTTTGTTCCAGTTTCTTTGCAGAGTTGGTTGGAGGTGGTTGATAGGTTTTGGCTTGTTGTAGGTGAAGTGAACGCAGCTGTGGTCAGTCCAGAGGAGATCCGTAGTGTGGCTGAAGGAGACATGATTGCTGGAGGTGAAGATAGGGTCGAGTGTGTGACCTGCGATGTGGGTGGGGGAAGTGACCAGTTGTTTAAGTCCGAGGTTGGCGAGGTTGTCCAAGAGGGTGGTGGTGTTGCGGTCGTTGATCTTTTCAAGGTGAAAGTTGAGGTCTCCCAGAAGGATGTAGTCTTTGGAGGGGAGCGCGTGTGGGGTGGTGAAGTCCGTGATGTCTTCACTGAATTTTGCGCGGGGTCCTGGTGGTCTGTAGAGGAGGGTGCCTCTGAGTGTGGTCTTGGGGTCGATGTGGATCTGGAAGTGAAGGTGTTCGGAGTTGGCGAGGTTGGCGTCCGAGCTGGTTGAGATGCGGATTGATTTTTTATGGACGATAGCGATTCCTCCTCCTGTGTGGCCGGTACGGACCTTGCGTATGATCTTATAATCTTCTGGGATGGCAATGGTGATGTCTGGGGCGGAGGAGGCGTTCAGCCATGTTTCTGTTAGGAAGGCGACGTCTGGAGTGATGGTGTCTAGTAGATTCCATAGGTCAATGGCGTGCCTGTGGACCGATCGGGTGTTGAGAAGGATGCATTGTAGGTGATTGGGGTCGGGACTCTGTGGAGTGGTCGAAGCGGAGATGATGTCGGTTCCGCTGAATTTGCAGGAGTAGCATGAGAAAGGTCCATGGGTGTGTCTAGGAGCGGCTTGGACGCAGTTGGGGGCGCGGCCGGGGTTAAGGGCTAGGAGGGTGGTGGCATCGTAGGTAATGCGGGAGGGCTGGGCAGCGCGAGGGGCAGGGGGTCTGGCGCTGGGCGCGGTCCAGGCGCGGACGGGCGAAGACGGGCTTACCTTTGGCGCACCTTCGGCGCGGATTGGGCGCGGTCGCTGCGCGTGAACGCTGCCCGCGGGAGCTACTGTCATAAATGGAAGGTGGAGGGGGAGGGGCGAGGGCGTCTCAGCTGGGAGGCGGGGCGGGCACACGAGGACGACGACAACAACAAACAAAATGGAGGCGGAGGGGGGAGCACAGCGGAGCGCTAGAGGCAAACGCGCTGATAAAGTCTGGAAAGCAGTCACAAATACACAGAGCGCAAATGAGGCAAAGCGCTAATATGGCACACAGCAGGCGAAATGAAATGGCAAAATTCGAGCCTATGAACAGAGCGCTAATGAAGTTCACAATTCAGGCAAATAAACAGCGCGCAGATGAAGCAAAGCGCTAATATAGTACACAGCAGGCGAAATGAAATGGCTAATTCAGGCAAACGAAGCAATGCAGCGCTAAGATACCAGATGTCTGCAGGGACACTGGGAGCGACCCCTCAGCCCGTGAGAGAGGAGCGAGTCACGGCGCCTGCAGGGGGAGAAGATCTATTTGTGGACAGTGGGAGGGCGTCTCAGCTGGGAGGCGGGGCGGGCACACGAGGACGACGACAACAACAAACAAAATGGAGGCGGAGGGGGGAGCACAGCGGAGCGCTAGAGGCAAACGCGCTGATAACGTCTGGAAAGCAGTAAATATGGATCCATTGACTTGGCTGGGCATGCTTGTTATTATGTCATAGTTAGTTTAGCCTATGTAGTTCAGACTGTACAGTTCCGCTGAGGGTCAGGTCTAGACTGATCTCTTTTAGGTTGGTACCTTCGTGTAACGCCTCAAACAAGTCAAAACAAATTATGGGCTACTGTGCCAGATTGTAAGGTGGGCTTGAAAACAAGCTAGGATAAGACATTATTCCATGCAGGCAACAGTGCAAGCTACAATGCCATAAGTTCCCTAAGTAACATTTTAAAAAAAGTCTTTGCATAATCTTACAACAGAAGATGAAAGTATTGACTCAGCAAAGTAGGTAATGGTCTATTGATTATTAAACATACTAAACAAAAAACACGAAGGGTGGTCTCCAACCATATTTAGACAAATCTGTGGTTCACGGATAAACATTTCATAGAATTAACACTAAAAATCTCACACCTCACTCAACTATATTAAAAAATGAAAGTCATATTTCTCGGCCTCACCCTTTCCTGCTTACCACACTGCACCCCCTTCTTGTGCTACATCTTTTTCAATCCTTGCAGCTCTACGACTAAGTGCATAGACCACTCTTCGTATTCCAAACTCTCCATTTGGCGCTTAACAGCCTTGCAGAACTTGGACTTCATTTCAATTGATTATGAGAAGGTGCTTTCTCCCTTCCTTACAAACCCTGGCACTCCCTGCTTTACTTACAAAGTCTGGGAGTTTAAAGGATATCCAATCACTCACACTGACACTCACATCCTTCACCTCTCATGTCTACTCTGACTGTTAAACCGTTCTACACACCTGCATTGGCGTTGGCGCAGCAACTGTTTTGTCTTTGTTCGGCCCTTGCTTCCAAAAGCACTGGTCGGTGTACTTGCTTTCAATAAAAGATTTAATACTAAACCGTTCTACAGCGGTGACATCCCCAAAAACAGGTGTGAATATAAATGGATGTCACAAGGAGACTTCATAACACCATTGTAGAGGGGCGTAATGGAATCATGGTACAGTTTATCTAGCGCTTGCCGCATTAATTTTTAGCATACTGTGAGCCTGATAGGTGATAAAATCATGAATGTACTAGTCACTGAGTAATACTCGTTACTCTTATATTACATCGTTACTCATTTGTAATGGAAGGACAAGTCATTTAAATGAGTAAGCATTCCATGGTCCCGATACCAAATGTTTAAAAGGTGTTAATGTCAATGGATATCACGCAGAGACATCATAACCGATGATATTAACACATGGGAGAAATGTAGTTCTGGTACAAGCTATTCCTTTTTTGTTTACTACAAGAAAAATCTTGAATGCGCCAGTTGCTGAGTAACAATTGTCACTATTATAGAATAATATGAATTATTCAATGTATTGGATCTGTTTATGGACCACCTAAAATGCACCACAAATATTGACCTGATCACAGGTTGGTACTTTAATATTATCATGCTTCACTCGACAGGAGCATTTTACAAAATATATTATTTTGTTAAAAGTCATGATAACTCCCAATTTTAGAAGTTCATCATAATCCGCCTCCTTTCTTGCACAAAAGTATTTCCTCTATTACCATTAATGGTATGTCATTCATTAGGAAGTGTCGGTTTCAAAAACCTATTTCAAAAAAATATTTTTTGCAATTTTAAGAGTTCTAGTTTGTCGGCCCTAAATTATTTTTAATTAAGGGGTGCTTTCCATTAGTTCTTTCACTTTCATGAACTGCCATGGCAGGCTCCAGGAGCAGCAAGGGTACTGGCCATGGGATCCATAAGATCAAAAAGGTGAACCTTGTCCAAAGAAGGACTGGCAAATCACAGAGTCTTATCTCTTACTCTAATTACAACAACAGTGAAACAATATGCTGCCTTGGAAGAACTGGTCTTGGGCAACAGGGAAGTGGTTTCTTTAGTGTTCAACACTAATATGTTCCTAGCATCGTCGAGGTCTAGCCCACTCATAAAAGAAGGGTCACACTAAGCGCAGTGGTCCATTCCTCAGTGGCCCATTCCTCAGATCCTCGATCCCCTCAGATTTAGAGAATAGCTGGCAGCGAGGACCTGCAGGTTGGCAGCTGACCTAACTGTATTAGCAAAAGGTCAGAGTATATGTCGACTAAGCCAAGCTATGCTCAGGCATGACAAGACCACTATTATTTATATTAGGAGATGATAGGCCTTGTAAAAAGCTGTATGACAACAACTAGAATCTAGAGGGGGTAGGACTGACAAAATAACGTAGCCAATTACCTAAACCATTTGTAATACATATGCTTCCCATGTGAAAAGTAGCCTTCAGCCAAATATATCTGCTTCTACGTGAGGTGTTACTAGCCCAACTGTTGTTTAAACACATGCAGGATAAATACAGATTTATTTTGTTTCATTTAAACAGAGAGAACTTTTCGGGATATGCCACATACACTTCAAGAGAGAAATACCCCATATACTTTCTAGGGTTGCATATGATATAGGGCCACTAATTCCCCAAAGGGCATCTATAAATTGCTGCTGGGAAGGCTGGGTTTTCGGCTGTCGCCCTTCAGGTGATCACTGAAAAGGGCCAAATAAGAAATTCTCTTATAGCGCTTAAGAAAATGTCACTTCAAATATCCCTTAACCCCTGAATTAAAAAAAGTTTTAAAAAATACTATAGGCAACAACATCTTTACAGCGGCTGTCCTCACATTCGAGAAAACAACATTTTGTTTTGCTGATTTCAAGCCACACTTCTGACAGATGCCACTGGTCAGGATAACTGGCCCATACAATCTCCAAGCCTCTGGCCAAAACAACGCTGTACAGCTCGCCTATGGAGACTTGTAAACTTCTCGCAATTTTAGCTTTCTCACAACATTAGGGTCTCGCTCTTTTTGTTGATCACAATATGATAATACATTTGGGATCATGGCAAGCTTAAGAAAAACAGGAAACACACATCAGAGGATTCCTTAAAGCAGAAAATGGTGAAATACTTAAATTGTATTCAATATTTGACTTTACCTTGCCGGACTCCTGTTTCAATTCGTGTGAAGACGTCTGGGGGTGGTGTAGAAAGGTGCAGCAATGGGCCAGCCCCGGGCATAAAATTGTTATCAGGATCTTCTGCATATATTCTGGCTTCAAAAGCATGACCCCGGAGGGAGATTTCTTCTTGAGTCATTGGGAGCTTCTCTCCTGCAGCAACCTACAGAGCAGAAGCAAAGTCACTTCTACTTTTAAAACATTCTGCAGACAACACAAACAATCAATTCCTCTTTCTTATGTCCCCTCTGACCTTGTGCAGCAGTTCAATCATATGTTTGAGCTATATACAAGTTTTCAATAAAATAAATACTATTAACAAGAGTCCTTTACCTTTCTTACAGCATCCAGACAATGGCAACTAATACTTCCTATAAAATCCCGCAGAGCACAGAACAGTCAATTATGTTACTACATCATAAGGTACAGCAAAGAGGGCAGCGGAAATGTGTTACCTTCTTGTTGCAGTAGCCTTTGTACTCTTAGTTCAAAGCTACTTCCTTTCACTACATGTGGGACCAGCACCACCTGCATCAGGCGGGCAACTAGACCCAAATTTCGGGGGGCTGAAAAAGATTTGGGGGGGGGGGCGGCTAATTCTTCCAGCCATAGGCAGAGTGGCTCTAAGAAGGGGTGAAAACACAACAAAAGCCTCTAACATGTAAATGGTCTTTTAAAGACCTGTGAAGTGGCTGCAATTAGACGGACACCAGCCCACGAAGCTCTCTCAGCCGGGCTGACACACACGACGGGGGCTGAAGCCCGGTGAACCCAATGAGTGTTGCACGCCTGACCTGCACTAACTCACTGATAACTGTGCTAAATGTATATAAATAATCATCACAAATGTGCATGCCTCCTACTGGGCACCAGTAGATTTATTAGCTATTCCTTGTGCTGTCCACCCTAATCCTGAAATCATGAACAAAATAGTCCTGAAATATGGCAACTCTGGGTAGGCAGGAGGGTTGTTGAAAATAGAAACAATTAACAGGGCACACAAAAACTAATCTATAAAAAAACGTAATGTAACCCAACAAGAAGGGGTCTTGAGACTAAGGGTATAGAAGGTTTTATAAGAGTTGAGTAGCCAAATATTTCTCTTAGGACCACTGCCGCCATGGTCATAGCTGTGTAGTATTACAACAGAGTAGTATGTGTCCTGCTGATTCCTAGTAGAGGCAGCCAGTGAGCATCATGAAAACAATCTGCAGAGTTCTGCGACCAAACTGTGCATCTACAATGGGCCTGATGCCAAAACATAATAATTACAAGGAATACGTGGGGTTGGTGCTCGTTCAGCAATTTACATCATTACGCACATTCTGCTGGAAAGTTCACTAAAGCTGCCCGGATGGCCATGCTTGATTTAGGAATGCAGAAATGCTTTTGGAAAGGGTGCAGTCAAAAAGAAATCCAGGATATTCCAGACAACATGCTTTGCTCGGGGTTCCCAATGTATGGACCTCAGATGTTTCCTCCGAGTCTACAATGCCCTCATTCTGATGACAGAGTCATTTCTCCGTAAGTAGCTTTTATGCTATGATCTCTTCTGTTACTGTGAATTTGTATCTATATGTTTGTAGCCTGATAGGTATATTCATACTGCCTTTGGTGAAACTTTGCAGTTATAAAAAAATATTAAAAATGTAAACTTAAGTTCGGGCATAAAAAGGACATTTTCATACTGCACTAGTGCTCAAAATGCACAGAAGCATTGTAAAAGAAAAAAAAAAAAAGAAAAAAAAAAAAAAAAAAAAAAAAAGGTCTTCCGCTCCAGAAGAGGAAATAAGAGTAGAATTTTTTTCAGTTATTAATACATTCATACGGGTGGATGCATATAAAATAAAGATAGTTCACAATTGAAAGGCTAGGTGGTAAAAGATGAAACAATTTCATCATTCATTTTACACAGTGTGTAAAACACATTTCAGAATTGTGCAAAATGGCAACACCTGCTTAAAGTTGAACTATTGGAAACTTAGGAGGTGATTATGATGGCGAGCCGCCCGCCATCTCCACCTGATTTACTCCCGGCCATATTATTATGGCGGGGTATCGTGGCGGATGGAAAGTCCATCCGCTGCTTTTCCACCGGTTGGCAATCGTTACGATTGACGGCCGGGCTGGGGCATAATATGAGCACCGCCATCCATATTATGATGCCTGTTTGTAAAGGCCTTTCCATGGGGGCATCACTGCCATGGAAAGGCTGGCATGGATGTGCTTTGGGGGCCTGTTGCAGGCCCACAGGGGGGTGGGTGGGTGCACTTGGGGGTACCCATGCTACCCCCCTGCATTCCCATGCATAAGGTGGCATACACTGCGCGGTGCCTGCCACGTTGTGCATGGGAATGCACAACATGCCTTTTCATCAGTCACATCCTAATCAGTGGTGCGGGACCGCCGCACGTCTGGCGGACGGTCCCAGCATAGCTAGGATGGCAAGCGGATGAAAGTCCGCCCGTCATCCTAATCAGCCACTTAGACATTATTAAAGCCATCCTACCAGTGCTAAAGGGCTAATGAAATTAGAATGAAAAGAGGCATAAGATTCACAGGATCTGTGAGGAACGTGGACCTCCCTACTCACTCACCACCAGACACTCACCCACCACAATGCATCAATCATGCCCCTCTTGGTGTCCGTGCCTTTCACACAATGAGGCATGTACTTACCTTTAATTGCCACTCTACCAAGTCGGTGCCTGTGATCATCTCAGTCACGGGGTGCTCCACTTGCAGCCTTGTGTTCATCTCCATGAAGTAGAAATTGTGCTGAGAATCCATAATAAATTCAACAGTTCCTAAAATATCCAAAGTCCACAGTGAAAAGGAATTACTTTGCGGTTACAAAGGTTCACTGCATCATTTCATTCAAACTGAGCCACCTTAACAAACCCACTTATTGGATTTCCAGAAAATGCACTAGCAGGACACAAATACTAGTAGTGCTATTATTGGATTTATATTTTTGGGCAGAGCAACCTTGACTCAAAAGGTACAAATTGCCTCAATGTATGGAAAACTGAAAATCTGAGGCTGTCATAAGATCGTTTCCTAGTGCACTCTGATGAAAAGAGCAAGCAAGTGCTTCAAAGTCATTTAATTCACACCATAGCTTGGGGACCCTTGTGAAACAGGAGGTCCAACAAAGCTGCCATAGAGTCATTTCCTGACCTGTCATTCTAGCACTATAGGTATCAAGCGCGTTCACGACCAGCCAGAATCACAACTGCCATCTGCTGCCGCGTGCATAAGCAGTATCCATCGTTCAAGAAAGTCTCATGTTGCAGGACTAAATCGCTTCAATGGAAACCTGAGGCTCACTGGCAGAATAGGTTAATACTAGCACAACCCCACCCCATGTTATATGCGCTTTGGTGATGCAGTAGAAACAAGTCACAAGTAGTAATTCCCAACAGTGAAGCTGGGCATACCTGCTCCAACGTAATTTACAGCCTTCGCAGCCTTGACTGCAGCTTCTCCAAGTCTTTTCCTCACATCCGGACTGATACCTGGCTAGAATATTAATTACAATATTAAAGCCATGGTGAGTAGAACCAACATAGGCAAGACCACTTTATTTCAAGCGTTGAAAGCCACCAAAACGGCTTCTGAAGTCTCCTTTACTACATGAGGAGGTGTCAAAACGCACAGGGTAAACAAGAAAGCGCCAAAATCTGCACTAGGCAATCTGCTATTACACCGTGATATAGCCACGCCTAGGAAACAAATAAAATTATACAAATACTGTGCGACTAATCTAAAATTGTAGGAAGTCCAGTCAAACTAATATGCTTGCCTTTAGAGACTAAGGGCCGGATGTACTGACATTAGGAATACTGATTTCGTAATTGTGGTTCTCCATGAATCGCAGTCAGGAAACTGGTATTCCTAATGTATGAAACAGACCTACCTCATGCATAATAATGAGGTAGGTCGCAATTTGTGACCCATTAGGAATCGCAGTCACAGGGATGGTGGGCTGCTGAGGTTATGTCTGAACATGCTTTTTCATCGAGCAATTTTTTGTGTGTGTAAATGCAGCCCGTTTTCCTCAGAGAAAACTGGATGCGTTTAAAAAGAAAAACTGAAATGTTGCGGATTCATTTGTTTTCCATTCTCGAAGTGGTGGTCTGGGGACACCTTCCCATTTGCGAACGATTTAATGCCTCTTTCAAGAGACGGTAAAATATGAATGTTTTGCGACCATAATTCGGTTGCACAACATTCATACATCCCATTCAGATTCTGTATTTGGAAGGATAGCCCTAATAGGTATTTCAAATACCGACTCACAAACGCAAATTGCAGTTTGCGTTTGGTACATATGAAAAACCATTTTTGCTTCATACTTGTGGAACTATCTCTTAAAGACTGGTAAAATACGATTTTCCTTGTAAAACCCATTCTCAGAATGAAAGCCTCTATTCCATTTTCTATCATCCTTTAGTACAAAGCACATCAATTTTGCCAAGAGAATCCTAGTTTTTCAAACTTGATCCCTAAAATGCAAGGGTGACCCATCACTTGAATATTGCACGTTGAAACAGCAATGAGTGTCCAAGGTTTTTAAAAACCAGTCGTCCTCCAAGAGTGAGGTTTGAGGCTCCCTACAAAATATAATTTTATACACTTTATAATGAAAATGGATGGTAAGGTATTGATGAAACAAATGTCAATAAAGACCCCCACGCCTTCCTATACGGATAAGCTCCCACTGCAAGCTCTAACCTAGCAGCTTCCATTCCCACTTGCGACTGACACTTACCCCAGGAGCTTCTTCAATGATTTTCTGATGTCTTCTTTGAACGCTGCAGTCCCGTTCAAACAAATACACCGCGTTGCCATGCTGGTCGCCGAACACCTGGACTTCCACATGCCTAATGTGCAGAGAAAGGCAGAGTGTCTGATAGCAGCCTGACACCTCCTTAGAAGTGACACTGAATAACTAGGTATGGGGTTCTTCCAAAGCAAGTTACCTCAAAACAAGATTTGATTTACCAGCTGCCTCGAATCACATTCTATAAAAGGTTTGAGCTTCATCCAAAACCAGGCAATTTACCAATAAGGGGAAAGCATTACAATGAAGCCAACTAGCACAAGTTCAAAGCAAAATCCACCCACCTTGTGTGCTAAAATATTCTTCAGTGTTTGAATACAACTATGGACACAGGGGAATGTCAACAGTGCAAGGAAAAGCACAAACTTCTCTATAAGACAGGCAAGCCAGGATGGAGAACCGTAGCCCCACTTTCAAATATTTCAACTTTTTGCATCAAAAGTGCAATCAAATAGTCTCTTACCGAGGATTGTCCACATACTTCTCGATCAGCATGGCATCATCGTTGAAGGACTTCTTGGCTTCCCGCCTGGCAGACTCCAGCTGTTCCAAAAACTCAATTTCGCTCTGTGCAATGCGCATGCCCTAAGGTGAAACACATGCAGAATGAGCATGGAGGGCACCCGTAACCAAGAGGAAATCTAGCACTGTGGCAGGTGCGCTGACCCCTCCCAGTTTAGGATCATTCACCCAATTTAAAGTGCACATGTTCCTCAGTAGTTTTTATTCATCTTATTTTGCTAGTATTATTTGACACCATGTAAGCTTCATCTTATTTATTGACATTTTAGTTCATACATGTCATATAGAAACAACATCTTTAAAGCTTAAAATGGGAGTAGGGAAAAGTGGTTGAATTTGGACAGGCAAAAAGGGAAGCAGACAGAGACTATGTCCTCCAAACATTGAGGAACATTATTCAGCATCTGTACTAATTACCTCCCCCCATCCAACAGATAAACATATTGCACTCAGGTTTGCAAAACCTGAAGAAATCTGTCGCTGCAGCACTGAGAGAGATGAGACTGGAGCAATATAGAGATCAGAGAAAATCTTGTCCTCATGTATGCATCAGTGGTCTGATACGCAGAGCCAACACTTCCTTGTGCTGCTGGCCACCATCTCTCTGATTTCTCAGATGCCAAATGGGCATCTGTAGGAGGATCCTATACAAGCCAAACCTGCAACTGCTACTGTTTCATGGGCACTTGTAACAAAGTTCTCAGCAATCCTGAAGGCATGAGTGAGGTGCACTGGAATTGACTATTCAAAATGAAACAGGAAGTCAGTAGCTCTATCCAGGCGCAGCCCATCGCCTGGATACCCTCACGGACGATAAGCCACGATATACAACGACCTGATCGTTGTTCGGACCACAATCGTGGGTGGGGGGGGGGGGGGGGGTGGCGGTTCTCCAAACCTTCCCATCTCAGTGCCCTCTATAGCTTGTTACCAGAAACAGACATCATGACACTTGGAGAGAGACTGGCAGATTGGATTTGGTTTATGGTAGTAGTACAATTAAAGAATGGCACGCAAATTGGCATTCCAACACCCCTGCACAAAATTTTGATTTTAATCTCTTGCACATTGCACAGGGTTTTACTACAGTACTGTTATTTTACTAGGTACTCCTACACATTGTAATGATTTTACTTATAGCTAACAATAAAGACCATTATTATTAATAAAACAGAGTACAAACAATTGTAAACCTAAAATCGAGAAGATTTTTGTTCCGGTCAGCTCCCTATTCTCAGGTCTCCCCTACAAAATGCTGCATTGAACAGCCTCCTTGCCAGGGCTAGTCTATTCAAGTAAAGCTGCATCAGGCAGCCCCCAGGGGGTTCCAAGGAAGGGCTACTGGGCCAACAAATCCAGGTAACCCAAGTATGGCTGATAATTATGGAACAAGTTAATGTAGAATTTAATCCCCCATAGTGCTAAGCATATGCCGGGTCCAGTCACTAGGGAGCAGTCAACACAAGAGGATTATTGGCACGCTAAAAGCAACATAGATGGTTAACATTTAAAAATCATTTTAATTGACATTTAGTATTTTCAGATTTCTGAACTGTAAACTTTGCACTGCCAGCAGAGACCATCGTTTAACCTCACCTTCAACTAAATACTTTATGAACACCCAATCTTAATGATGTGTCTATTCATATAGTACACATATTGATTCAATTTAATGTACTTCGAAACTCTTGCTTCCCCTGATGTACAGTTAGGACATGACTACTAAAGACAAATGAAGAAATATGTAGAAAATTAAATGAAAGAGTGCAAGACAATATGGTGAAAATCTATGCACTGAACGAGGAGATCTGAAGAGGAATCTAATTTCGAGACACTGCCCTAAATTCTTATAAAACATAAGTCAAATCAAAGTTGCATAAATGAAATAAAAAAATAAGGACTTACTTTTCCCCCGCCACCGCGAACAGCTTTGATCATTACTGGATAACCTATTCTAGCAGCTTGCTCCTTCAGATACTGGTCAGACTGTTCTTCCCCATGATAGCCTTCCACAACAGGGACTCCAGCAGCAGACATGATATACTTGGAGGTGCTTGAAAGGCAACAAGGATGAACATTAGGCCAACTTCCTATCCAAGATCACGTTAACTATACAGTATCTTGGGTGTAATGACTGTACACGATACCCTCCTATCAAAAATGTAGAATCACCTCTATGTAAGCTAAAATGCTGACGTAAGAGGAACACCAACACTTCTTTTGCCACTGAAACCGACTTTGCCACCATGGGCTGATGCCTCCCTTTGCCCCATGGCACCCTTGCCATGGAGGGCCTTGCTTGGCTTGTGTTGGGGCAGAGTTTCTGCACATCGTCTGTGCCCTTGTTTTACTTGGGGTTTGCGTTGGTTGGGAGGGGGTGTTGTTGGTTGTGGTGGAGGTGATGGTGGTCAGGTTCCTGTCTTTGCCAGTCTGTGGGAAGGGTTTAGAGGTGGGTGGTCCTTCGAGCTGGGTGACCCTTCTAGCTGGATGTGGCAGGCCCTGGTCAGGGGGTTCCACTGGAATTAAGATTCTGGTATCCAGCTGCCACTGGCAGGCAGTTGTTTTGTCTCCACTGTGAAGCTGGTGGCAGAAATCACATGGATAGGGACTTTATTTACTCTGCAGTTATGGCGGAGGGGGCCCTCAGGGGCGCATTGTTCTTCTCTGGGTCCTAGCACTTTGAGAGTTGGGTGTCTGAACTGGAACCGTGAGAGGTCAGACTATTGAGGTTTTCTGATTCTTGGGGAACATAACTTACTTGTTTAAAAACTCACCCGTGGCAGGTCTGAACAGGCTGGCCAGTTACTAGTCAGATTTCAAACTTACATCTTCTTGGCAGGATCATGGAAGAAGTGCCCATACACCAAGTCCAATCTTTTGTGCCCATACCAAAACTCCAGTTTTTTGTGGGCGACCCTCCCCTAAACCTTTAGCAATGTCAATTAGAATTGAAAAAACCTCAGTTGTCTACAAGAATACTGTAGGAAGATGACTCAATACAGTGGATCAAAATGAGGTACACTGTGTAGAACGTCCATCGCATCCAAGTTCCTGGTGTTGGGGACGCCACTTAAATACTCATTTAAGGGGTGTTAAGGGGAATGACCGGTAGTAGTAGCCAATGGGCTGTCTACCTTTAGGGTGACTACATCCTCCATATGACAACATCCTGTGTGAAATGGGCATAAGACTGTCCCAGAGAACCTAATTCCACCAAAACAGAATGATGGGATTAGCCTGGTAGTGGACACACCTACTGACGCAAAATGGGCCCAGGGCAAAGGAGTTGGCATCGGTACTATCGGGGGAAGCCATGGTCACATAACAAAGGCAGCAAAGGCCTTTGAAGCCTCCTGCTTTTCTATGCAGATCCTGCTTGGAGGAGGCGTGAAGCACCTCCTCCCAGAGCAGGCATTGTTTCTGACCCCAGAGAGAGTGGGTTCCTACCTCTAGGGAGTCAGAAACTCTTCTGTGGTGCCAGGCTGGTCATGACCAGTCAGTCAGCACGCCAGTACTCTGGGTGCATTTTATTAATACATCCATCACTAGAATCAGTGCAGGCTTATTAATATGAGATGTTTGGTACCAAACCTCTTGGGTTTCAGTGAAGCCCTCATTTAGGTGGGGACTCGTAATTACCAGTGTTCAGCACATGTACTTAAAATGGCTTACCTGATCACTTGTAATATCTAAAAATAGACTTCGATATCACAGGGGCAAATCTGCTTATGCAGATATATCCACAGATGGAATATAGTTCACCTTGCCGTAGGGATGTAAAGTATCCTCTGGGGTAAATTACCTATACTGCATGCAGTGTCTGCAGGGATGGCACACTCTTGTGCCATGTCGACTCTACACTTGGTCTGCACCAAGACACGCATCCAGCAATTGGCAGTTTGCATGAGATTGGTGGCACAATACATGCTGCAGCCATTGGGGACCTTCCTTAGTACCCATGCCCTAGGTACCAGAGGCGCCATTTACTAGGGACTAATAGGGGTGTAAAAGGTATTGCCAATTGGGAACAACTGTACAGTTGTAGGGAACGAACACTGGCACTGGGCACCTGGTTAGCAGGAACCCAGTGCACGTCAGTCAAAGTTGCATCAGACACCAGGCAAAAAGTGGGGGTGACCATGTCAAAAAGGGGACCTTTAGCACAAATCCCCCTCTCCATGCTGTTCAAACCATATGTAAAGGAACTTGCACATCTTATCACCTGCCATAATCTACAAATGTCCCAAGTGACACACAGTTCTCTAGTTGGTCAGAGAACACCCCGGAACAATGACATAATTTTAGGAGGCCTCAATTATCTTTTCCTGGGTGAAAGAAACCCATGCTTCAATGAGCCACAGACAGATCACAGCCACTTTACAAATCCAATGACCGATTTCCTTTCATTTGATTTCAAGCACTGGGGTAGTATCAATGAAAATCCATAACCTAGGCATGCAGTTTGATGGCAGTCTTTACTTGTCCAGCTCCTCACAGCAGTTGGGAAAGCACAAAATTGAATGTGTTGCTACTTTTGCATAAGGTGTTCCAACTGGACCACACCAGGGAATAAACTCTATGCTGGAAAAACTACAGTAACAAACAATATTGGTGGTTCGAAGAAAGATTAAAACATTGCAGAGAACCCAGAATCAGGCCATGTGACATTATTCTCAGGCGAATAGCTCTATTGTCATCAGTCAGGCGCTTACAAAGGCCCAGTCTCCCAGTGAAGCAAAAAATCAAATTCATAAACCAATGAACCCTAGAAAACGTATATGAAATATATTTATAACGAAGGGATGCAGTTTGACTAGCTAATAAGCCAACTTCCCTGAAATCTATCATGCAAATCGGGCTATTTATGTAAGTGACCCTCACTTAAACAGTCTCCGTAACTGCATTTCTGTGAAATGTGCTACGATTAAATGTAATAGATTCATTTAATTACTTAAAACGTATGTACTTGTGCCTTTTTCAATGTAAAACGATTAAAGTCAATGCAAATACAAGCAACTTGCTTTTTCTGGGCCGATGCACCCCTGCAAGCATTTAGTAACTCTTCTATTCCACAAGGAAGAATAAGTGATTTGCAATCAAACAGGTGGTGAGGGGGGGGCGTCTGGAGAGTAGAGGAAAAATCATGGTGATAAGCACAGAAGCTAAACTAGGGACTGAAGGAGGCAAGTACCAAGTGTTTTTTGTGAATCCTGCCCAGGGCAGATTATGATCTTTTTTGGCCCCTTCAGAAATATTTACACGCCATTTGAGTCCCTAATTTTTGGAACTTTGATGTTTGGTGGCTGGATGCACTGCTTATGCACCTGGTTTCTTGTAATGTGTTTTCTTCCTAGCTGTCATCTGAGTGGACACTTTATAGTTAGCCTCATCCTTCTGCAGGTCTGTTGGGGTCAACTGGTCAGTTGGGATTGTCCAATAACATAACCAGTGTAAATGTCTCCAGAGTATGTGGGGTGTGTGGTCTCTGGTTCAACTGTCCCAGAGGTGCTCTTATGGACACAATGCAGCCATCAATGTGAAATTATTTGCCAACTGTCCTTACCAGGTCTGCTCAACCTTACAATCATTTTCACAACAATCCAGTATCATTAAGTTGAGCATGATAAGCCACTGCCTCACATTGAAAACAAGCCCTTACAAGGGATTGACCTTCCATGCAACAGCCCTACAGCCCAATTCCTTTAGTTAATGAACGAGGCAAATACCTTTTAATGCCCATGTCTCTAATTGCGGAGGAAGGTGGGCCTATGAAGATGATTCCTTCCTGCTTGCACATTTCAGCAAACTCTGTATTTTCGGAGAGGAATCCATACCCTGGATGAATTGCCTAAAGGGAGAAGAAGAGCCGTACTGAATTAAGCATAAAACTTGAGAGAACATTTATAAAGTCACACAACACAAAGACTTGACACCACCATGACCTGCAACATTTATATTATTTCTGCAGTAATATTATCATGGGAATTATTTCGGCTAAACAGTTGGGGCTGGTAGAGAAATTACCCAAAAACAGATGATTTGCAAACAATTATAAGTGGGTAAGTGAACCTGTAATTTTACACTAGACTCTAAATACTTTTTTGATAAAATATGCTTGTTCTGATTCTGGAAATAACAGGTACTTTCCAAAGAAGCAGGAAAGCAAATAGTAATCTGCACACCCCTACCCTCAATCTAGTGGAGGATCAGGACTCTCATCAAAAGACTAACCAAGAAAGAGACAAAGTTTACCAGGAGGGATCACTGAGGTCACGTTATAACCACTGCATGCAATAAGGCTACACGCACACAAATTACAAATTTCCATCTGACAAGGCAAAATGAAAACATATTGAGTTAGTCTCTGTAGAACAACATTCTCTTGGTTTTAAATGAAGGCCGAAGAGACACATAGCATGAATGGGTGCATTGCAAAATGGTGTTCTGAACGGGTTTGACATGCACACTCATAGGAGGATCCACGTTAACCCTGATACACAGACTAACAACTAAACTGCAGAAAGGGAACATATTTGTTGGTGAAGATAATACATGACTCATAAATGGATGCTACAAAGGAATGCTCAACAACAAAGACATTTTGCACTATTGTATACAAGGATATGATAAATAAACAGATGAGAAAGAAGCATGAAGATCTCTGAAATCTAATTGACTACTATAACTGTGCCTTGAGAAGTTCTTGGTGAACAAAAAGTATTGGCTAAAGGCTACAATTTTATAGCTAGATCAATGAAGAAAAAAAGAGAGTACAGGAACTTCACATTTGAACTGATGCATTTTATGCACAATGGAGTTAATTCTATTTGGATATAAAAACATGGTTGCTTACTGCAAGGGTGGCGGGCATTTGTTGTATACAAAATGAAGGCCTTGTTAAAATATACATGTACCTGGGCAGCAGACATCTTTGCTACTTGCATTATTTTATCCATGTTTAGATAGCTTTGCTGTGAGGCTGCTGGACCAATTAAATATGCTTCATCCGCCTGCAATTCAACAAAAAGAACAATTTAAGAAAAACTTCAACGGTAGAGCAAAGAATAAAACAATAAATACTAAGACCAATATATCAAATTAAACCATTTGAACCAAGTTCACCTTTTTTCAGAAGATTCCAGCTCTCTGAAGAAGACCAAGTATAGAAAAGGCAAGCTCCTATGTCCACCCCCCAACTGAAGACAAAAGTAAATGACAAAATTATGCTGCACAATTGTCACTAAATGTAGCCCACAGGAAAAGAAAGCACAGAAAGCCACTGAATGTACATACATTAAATGGACCCTCTTAGGTTCACTTTTGACTTCCTGGAGTCTCACCAGACTACAATGCTTTAGTAGATCAGGTTGCATTAACAGATGTGTATTTGATATCAATTAAGCTTCTATCAATAGTCACATGGTCTGGAAGAAGAGTCTGATGTACTGGATTTTAGACACAAGCTATTGCAATAAGCACTTTTTAGATCTGGCGTAACAATGTGCTGTCGCCAGACCGTAGGTGATCAAAAAGGTATTTTCAGGAGGTACTTTGGCTCTGCCCAGATGTTGGTTCATCTGCGCATAGCTTCTGATTTGTCAAAAACTATGCTACCAAAGATACAGCGCTTACCATCCAACCAGCTGTAATCATTTGTGTATCCAGCTGCTTCAGCCAGGCTCTTTATTAAGCAAAGTATTGTGTTTGATCATTGGGTCACACATATGCCACTGCCATGAACGGAGCTTGGCCTTCAAGGTCACACAGAAGCCACGGGGATTCTATTAAACAACTTCTCCTAGAATATTAGATAATTATGTTGTTTGTTCTCGTCTAGTCACCATGTGTAAATGCTTCTGTTTTCTACAGCAATGCGTTGTTATTAAAAATGGCAACCTAATAACCAAGGCAATAATATAAGCTAGATCTGTTTTAGTGGGACTAACTTATTCAATGGAAAAAGAGTATGTTAAAGTCAATAGGCTTTCATGGGTGGACTAAGATTCTTATTACTCAATTAAAATTTGATGAGAGGTATTATGTGACTCAGAATCTAGCAGGTTATCATAGTAGGAAAGGGGTTTAGTGATGGCTACCCCCACCACCAAACCATGGGAATTGAAGATTTACACTGTGATAACCCTCGTTAGGACCTTTTTGGTGATGTAGCATTTTGCTTTGGCAACTGTGAAGCAATTTACATTTCTAATTTTGTGACTGCATGCTGATGGTTCCCTTATTGAAAAGCCTGCATTCAATACAGCACCAAACCAATGATAAAAGGTACAAGCCTGATTGGTTCACTGGTAAAGGTTATGTATGAAGCCATAAGTCTGACATTTTTATTATAAAACTTTATTTTGAAAAGCATTTGTCAAAAGCAAATATGCCCTTAATGGTGGATTCTTATCACCCTGTGTTAGGGCTGTAGGGAAGTATTTTGTTACATGCAATGTCACAGATTACGATGGTAGGCAAGGGTTTGGGTGTTCTCCAACCCCTGTGCTAAACCTTGGAGGAAGAAGATTTTCAAAGTGTGAATCCTTGCTAGGACCTTTGGAGGGTGGTTTTTGCCAATGGTAATTTTCAACATATTTCGATTTTAAATCTGTATGCGTCATGGTGGTACACTTCAGTAGGTATGTGTTGGTTACTGTGCCATGCCAATGTTAAAGGCTACAAACCTTAATGGTTTTAGTGCTAGAGGCACTCTGTGATGACCTTTGACGACTATTATTTTAATTGACTTTGGTGTTTTAATTTTATCCCAGCCTGAATGTACAACGTCCTGCATATGCCTTGTTTCTCTTAAAGGTTTGTTTCTTGTAATCTTGCAGTCTTTCAGTGGGACCTGTCACGGAGTAGGACAGCCTTGCCAAGAACAGAACATGTGGGATATGGGAGAGAGAGGGAGAAGAGAGGGAGAAGAGAAGGAGGGAGGGGAGGAGGGAGGGAGAGAGAGGGAGAGGGGGAGAGGGAGAGGTGTGGAAGTGCAGTGTTATGAGCAAAGATGCACAAATGTGCACTGTGTTGTACATTGAGAGATGATGTATGTGATGCTATAAGTGGTGCACAAATGTGCATTGTGTTGTACATTGGTAGTATTATTAAGTTCTTACTATTGGCTTTGACATGGCCTCATGTCGTACTGAATTCTGACTTGGCCTGGCTTGAGCTTTATCTGCGTGCAACAGCCACGCTTGCAAGTTGTTTGGGTTCATCACGTTCAAGAATAGTATTTGTGAGAGATTGTTTAATGTACCCTGGAAGGCTTTCCTGAGCTTCATCAAGATAAAGGCTGGAACATGCGAGAATCTAGAGGGGACGTGAGAACACCTTTCTGCCATGGAATGCTTGCTTGGAAGCTGGCCAGTCCTGGTAAGATTCCTTTGGCGCAAGGGGAAAATTCTCAAACCTTAGTGTGTGTTTTGAGACTATAAAGCTGAGGTGTGTTGACAGCTGAGTTGGGAGCTCACTTACAGAATAGACGTACTGTTTTTTACTTATTTAGAAACTTATAAAGCGCACAGCTACCCCCAGCGCGGGTGTCCCAGCGCTAAGACAGGCTGCAGATGCAAGTACCAGTAGGAGCCTAAAGGCTGGAAAACAGCCAGATCTTCAGAGCACATCGGAAAATGTTCCAGAGTTGGTAATATGCAGAGAAAGTGGCAGGCTGTTCCAAGTTTTGGCAGTAGTCACTGCAAAAGCTCTGCCACCCATTCTGGACCAGCAGAAACTGGGAGTCGCCAAAAGGCGAAGATGATTCGATCTAAGGGTACGATTGGACAGAGTGCTGGAGTCGAGCTCTAAGATAGGCTGGACCACGACCCTGAATAGCTCTAAAAGCCAAGACAAGAGACTTGAACTGTATATGTTTGATCACTGGAAGCCAGTGAAGCTTCTTCAAGTGAGGTGAAATCGAATGGAAAAATGGGATGTTGTGAATCAGCCTAGCAGCCGCATTTTGAATGATCAGTAAGCATCTGATCAGATAAGCTGGTGCCCCCACATAAAGACTATTTGCATAGTCGAGATGTGAGGTGATCAGGGCATGAATAATGGTCAGACGAGAGTCGAGAGGGAGAAAGGGAAGGATTTTACAGAGCATATGCAGTTTACCAAAACAGGCAGAGGAGACCTGGTATATTTGAGATTTGCAGTATAGCTCATTGTCAAGCCGGAACCCAAGATTCCTAGCCAAGTCCACAGGTTTCGGGGTGGGGGTTTCAGCTCAGATGGCCACCAAAGCAATGGAAGAGTTTTTTTTTTTTTATTAAAACAACAACACCTCGGTTTTGTCGGAGTTGAGCCTGAGTGTATTTAATGACATCCAGGCGGAGATATTGCACAGACAGCGTCTGAAATTAGAAAATGCTGCTTCAGAGTGATTTTAAATGAAAACACCAGTTGTGTGTTGTCCGCAAAAGAGATCACTCTGACTCCGCAGGATTCTACCAGTGTAGCCAACGGAGAAAGGTTTATATTGAAGAAGTGTGTGCTCAGAGCAGAGCCCTGAGGAACCCCACAGCTCAAGGGTTTCTCCTCTGAGGCAAATGGCTGCAGGGAGACTTGTTGGGTGCGGCCGCTAAGTTAGGATCGTAGCCAGGATAGAGGGGTGCCCTGGATACCAAGACTGGGGAGTCTCTCAAGCAAAATAGCATGAGACCGTGTTCAGTGCCGCGGACAGATCAAGAAGCACCAACATAGCCGCTTCGCCTGCATCCATGCATTCGCGACCGATCTCAGAGATCTCAAGGAGGGCAGTCTCAGTACTATAACCGGATCTAAACCCGGACTGGGAATCATGGAAAAGATGCTGGGATTCGAGATAACTTGACAGTTGTTCCTGAACTAGTTTTTCCAGGACTTTGGCTGGCTTTGGTAAAGAGAAATAGGCTGATAGTTTTTAAAGACACAAGGGTCAGCATCAAATTTTTTAAGGAATGGTACTAGGAGGACCTGTTTCCAGATTGAGGGGAAAATCCCAGTGCGCATGGAGGAATTCCAAATCAGATTCAGAGGGGAAATAATACGGGGGGCTAAGGAGCTAAACAATTGTGCCAGGCAGGGATCCTTTGGGGAGCCTGATTTGCAGGCGAGAAGTTTTTGTAGTGACATATCAGTGGAGATTGGGTGGAAGAGCGTAAACTCATCAATATTAGCTACCTTGGTGCCTTGGATAGGGGAGCAAGGTGTAGGGGTAAACGTTGAATAGATGTCCAGTATTTTATTGTGAAAGAAGTCTGATAGCCCATTACAGAGAACCTGGGTGGGAGGAACTGTGCTTGATAAAGCACAAGGTTTAGTAACATCTTTAACTATTTTGAAGAGAGTTTTTGATGAATTACCGGCGATGTTGACATTATTGATGAAGTACTCTCTCATTGCTGAGCGCTTAAGTTTGTGAAAATTATTTATGGCTGCTTTATAGATTAATTTAGCCTTGGGACAATAAGATGATCTTCAGCTGCGCTCAAGTTTCTTACAGCGACTTTTCTCGGTGCGAAGTGCCGAGATAAACCATGGGGCTGATGGTTTTTGTCTTGAGGAGATAATAGGTTGCAAGGGGGCAACTGTATCAAGGGCTGAGGAGAGCCAGCTATTAAAATTAGACACATATAGTTCCAGATCACCAACCAGCTAAAGGGGGTGGAAGAAAAAGCAGGGATCATAGCATTACAGGTCATTTTAAACCATTTCCTGCTGTTATCCCGGCCCATGGAAGAATTAGCCGAACGAGAGGGTATCACCATACTAAATGGGATTAAGAAGTGGTCTGAATATGTAAGAGGAATGGGAGATGCTGTGGCCAAGTTAGGATTGTTAGAGAAGAGAAGGTCAAGCATATGACAGGCCCGATGCGTGGGGCCACCAAACCGCTGGGTCAGAAGGAGGCCTTCCAGAGTTTCTAGTAGCTGGCCTGGCTTTAGTGTAGAGAATATCATCCACTTGCATGTTAAAATCACCAAGGATGGGGGCGTGGCTACGAGCGCGGCAATGGCGGTCGCAGCTTCCTAGAGCTCCCGCTTGCCCGAGCCTTATCCGTCCAATTATCCTGTCCCCGAGCCTCTACCACACTCCCTGAGTGAGGCGATTGCTGCGGAGAGCACCGGACATCCTCCGGTGTGGCCACTGGTGACGTTGGCGCCTTGGTTGCTGCGGGGCACTTGGGGTCGGAGAGCGGCCTGGTGCGGGGCTGAAGCCGGGACCTCAATTTTGGCGCTCCCCGTCCGGGAGACACCTGAGTGGCGCGGCGGCCTCGCCGCATTCCCTGGGCTGCTTACGACCCGGCGAGACAGGCGGGGGCGGAATCGGTCCCCCCCAGAGACCCGACTGCAGCGCCACTACCTTAAGGGGGCGAGGATCGCCCACAGACTGCGGGGGGCCTAGCGGAACCGGCGGAGCCGGCGCCTCAATTTTCGCGACTCCCGCCCGAGGTTGGCTGGGTGCAGTTGCCGCTCCCGAACTTGGAGGACGCCTGGCTGCTGCCTCTCTGCATTGGAGGCCCACTACACGGCGGTGTGTCAGTCGGCGGACCCTGTGGCGGGCGGCGAGATATGGATGCCCCCTCCTAGACCCCCGGACACCGCTGGCGGAGACGACAGGCCCACGGGTGAGCAGAAGGTGGACGAGCCCGATCGATCGACTTGAGGGCCACGAGTGGTGAGGGGGTGTTTCCCGGGGCCTGCTCTACCTTGCCTGGACTGTGACGAGAGGGGAGGAACCGGCTGCCCGCTTCTGGTGGAGGATCGTGCTCGGCAGACGGAGTCCCCACTGGTTTAGACGACGGGCGTGGGGGACCCCATTGCCACGCCGGTGTTGATTGTTGGTGGCCCGTGGGCAGGCGGCGATCATGACCCGAGGTGGAGGCGGCAGCCAATCCAAGCAACCGACCATAGACAAATTCACAGAGCCAACTGGGGGTCCGGGCCCGTCGGGTGGGGGTCAGTATCAACCGCCCCCCCCCCCCCGGATAATACCGCGCTCATGGCCGCCATCACCCAATCTAGGGACACGCTGGACGCTAAAATCGGCGCAGTGGGCGCAGATGTTACCCTGATCCGCCAAGACCTGCGGAATGCGGTGGCGCGGATTACTGAGGCGGAGTCCAGAATATCTGTCGTGGAGGACGATGTTGGGTCCTTGAAGAAACGGCTGGCGGTGGTGGAATCGGTGCAGAAGAATCTGGCGCTGCGGGCTGAGGATGCTGAAGGTCGCGCCCGCCGCAACAACCTCCGATTTGTTGGTTTTCCGGAACGGTGTGAGAAGGGGAACATGGAACAATTCCTTACCCAGTGGCTGCTGAGCTGGATGCCGCCGGAAAGCCTGTCCTCGTGCTTCATCATTGAGCGCGCCCATCGCGCCTTGACCCAACGGCCGCCGGAGGGTGAGCGGCCCAGGGCGGTGATCGCTCGGCTACTGAACTACCACGATCGCGACGTTATCCTGAGGGAAGCAAGGTCCCAGGATGCCATCCTCTATGAAAATCACAAGATCATGGTGTTCCCCGACTATACCAAAATCGTGCAGCAGAAACGACAATCCTTCATGAATGCCAAGGCGAAGCTCCGCGGTCTGGGTCTCCAATACTCCCTGCTGTACCCTGCTCGTCTGAGAGTGATTTTCCAGTCCAAGACATTGTTTTTTGATACTCCGGAGGATTTGTTTCGTTGGACGGATGAAACTGTGGCGCTCCGGCCGCATGACCAGCCGGGTTTGAATCCGGGGTCCTCGAGGGGTTCCTCACCGGAACGTGGAGATCACCCAACCAAGAGTAAGAGACACCGGAGATCTAGATCGCGGAAGCGTTCGGCCTCTGCCGCTGGTGCGCCGGGAGGCCACAGAACCGAGGACTCTGACCCGTCCGGGAAGTGACATTGCTGCTTTCAGGTACTCTGTGCCCCTGGCTGAGTAGCATGGCTACCGGGAATGAGTAGAATAGGGGCGGTGGCCCGGCGACTTGGACGCCTTCCTGATGCCTTGATGTCTTCTTGACACTATGTTCGTAAAAGTTGAGTGGGGTGGTGGGTACTGGCTCGGGTACAGCCGATTGGGGGCTGTCCCTCTCCTACCTTGTAGGAGTTTGTTTGGGGGGGGTGGGGGGATAGTGAGGATGGGCCTAAGGGAGTTGGGATCCATTGGCATGGTAGGTCCTGTGCCCTCTGTTTTGGGCTTGGGATCGCCCATGCCGCGACAGATGCTTCATGGTTCTGTGAGGTGTAGGGGAGGGGGGTTGGGGGTATGGGGAGTTGGAAAGGGACTGGCATTAGCAGCCCCTGCAGTTTTTGGGCGTTTGGGTGGTAAGGGGGAGATGCACATGCTTTCTATGAAAATGCGGTTGTTGTTGAGTGGTGGGTGGTGTGGACACAAGGGGCCTTCCTGGCGGACTCTATCTGACTATGGTTGATACTACGCACAGGCTCCCGGTGGAGTCCCTACGAGTAGTCACGTGGAATGTCAGGGGGATGTTGGACAAGGTGAAACGTGGGGCGGTCTTGCGCTGGGGGAAGAGGGCCGCTGCTGATGTGCTTCTGCTTCAGGAGACGCATATGATGGGGTCGAAAGCACTCAGCCTGCAGCGATTGGGCTATCAACAGGTGTACCATGCCGGCTTTACTAGGGGGTCCAGAGGGGTGGCTGTGCTAATCCACCGTAGGGTGCAATTCGTACATGAGAAGACGTGGGCGGACCCGCAGGGTCGTTATTTGTTTGTCATGGGCAAGGTGGGTACGGAGCCCGTGGTTCTTGGGAGTGTTTATGCCCCCCCCCCCTGCAATGGGCCCTAGCTGAGAGGATTTTCCAGATATGGGGGGATGTCCAGGAGTCCCTAGCGGTGGTTGGGGGTGACTGGAACGAGGTGATGGATGCTTGTATGGACCGCAGGGGGTGCCGAGGGCCAGGCGGGCTGGACCCCCCTTTTCCCCCCTCCCCTCCCTCTACTAAGCTGCGAGCGATGTGTGATGGCCTGGGCTGGATTGATGCTTGGCGACATATGCACCCTACTTCACGTGAATATACGTTTGTGTCTGCTGTACATGATTCCTTTTCTCGCCTAGACTACTTGTTTGTTCCCCGGGTGTGCATGTGCAGAGTGCGCGCGGTGGAGATTTTGCCTAGGGGGCTGTCTGATCATTCCCCAGTTTCGGTCGACATAGAACTTTTCAAGAAACGCCAGCCCTTTCGATGGAGGATGTCCTCGTGGCATCTTCAGCAACCTAGCTATGTTAAGCACCTCCGGGAGGCCATTGATCAGTACTGGCGGGAAAACCTTGTTGATGATATCGACGCGGTAGTGGTGTGGGAGGCTTTGAAGCCCACGGTGAGAGGGGTAGATATCGCTTGGGCCGCTGCGGCTCGCCGGGGACGCCGTGAGGCGATCGTGGCAGCTGCGGCACTGGTGGAGACATTGGAGCGGCGGAGTTGGGGGCGGAGACGATATTAGTGTGCGACTGCTTCTCCAGGCGCAGCAGTCCTACGCGTCGGTCCTGCTGGACGAGGCCAGACAGGCGTGGCTGGCCACACGGAGCAGGATTTGCCAGTGGGGTGACAAGTCGAGTTCTATGCTCTATAGACTATGCCAATATAGCATCAAACCTGACACACTGCCCGGTCTTCTGGCGGAGGATGGCGCGGCTATTACTGACCCTGTCTGCTTAGCGGCGAGCTTTGCCGCCTACTTTGGAACGCAATACGCCCCGTGTGATAACCTGACGGGTGAGGATGTCGCCAAGTTCATCGATGACCTGCCCCCCAAAATGGTGTCTGATGACGTCAAGAAATCTCTGGATGCTCCTCTCACGGCGGAGGAACTTGGGGAGGCCCTGGGACAGCTCAATGCGGGTAAGGCCCCCGGGCCGAGCGGTTATCCCTGTGAATTTTATAAAAAATTCTACACGCAATTGGGACCCCATTTTCGGTGTGCTCTGGAAGCGGCGCGTACTCGGGGCAGGCTGCCGCCTGATTGGCGCCATGCTGAAATTGTGGTTTTTCCGAAGCCGGGTAAGCCCCCTGATAGTTACGACTCATATCGCCCCATCTCGCTACTCAATATAGAAGCCAAGATACTGGCTAAGGCCCTGGCAAATCGGTTGCTTCCATACATAGCGGAACTAGTACACCCCGACCAATCGGGCTTTATGCCCGGCAGGGCTACACGCCACAATATTCGGCGTGCGTGGGCTGCGATCGGGGCTATGGGGGCCATGGGCGAGCAGGCTGCTCTGTTGCTTGCCGACATTAATAAGGCGTTCGACTCGGTGAGCTGGACTTACCTGTTTGCGCTCCTACCCAGTCTCAACCTCGGCCCTGTTTTTATATCCTATATTAAACTACTATATACGGACATCACGGCCGCTGTGCGTGTTGCCGGGGCTGTGTCGGAGACCTTCCGTGTTGGCCGGGGTACCCGACAGGGATGCCCTCTCTCTCCTTATCTTTTTGCCCTGGCTATGGAGCCGTTGGCCGCCTGGGTGCGTATAGATGCACAAATCCGAGGATTTGTATGGCCCCAGGGCCTATCTGATAGGATCGCGCTGTACGCGGATGACGTCCTTTTCTTCCTGACGGACCTGCGTCGGTCCGGGCCGCGGGTATTGGAAATTATGCGGGTCTTTGGCGACGTTTCAGGCTTATACCTCAACCTCAGCAAATCCACCTTGTGGGTCCTGGGTGGTGGCGCAGTATCGGACCCCTGGACGCTGGACCTGCGGGTGGCGACCGATGGCCTGCAGTACCTAGGGGTGTTCCTGTCTGAGTCCGCGACCCTCGCGTGGGAGCGTTCTGTGCTGCCAGTGTGGGAACGGGTGCAGACCGACGTTAAAACGTGGTCCCGGATGCCTCTTAACATCTTTGGCCGGTCCGCCATCTTTAAGATGGTGGCGCTTCCACGCCTTCCATACCAATTGCAAAATTATCCCCACTCGGTTCCAGCTTCCTGGTTTCGGCGAGTGAACTCGGTCTTGGGGCAATTCCTGTGGGCCGGGGGTTCGGCCAGGGTGGCGTTACGCACATGCTTCCTCTCTACATACAGTGGAGGACTCGCCACCTCGGACCTTCTGTCCTACTATCAAGCAGCTCACCTACTCGTCCTTAATGACTGGTGGTACGGTGATAGAGGCGACCCGGCATATGCATTAGAGCGCGCACTGATGGGCGATAATACTCTTCATATGCTCCTCTACTCTGCCCGGCTGCGACGGGGCTTGCCTAGTGTCACGAAGACGGTCTTCCTTGTATGGCGTCAGGCATTGCGACGCATGGGCTGGTGGGGTAGGCTGACTGCGGAAACGCCGCTGTGGCGTAATGGCAGACTGCCTGCCCTGGCCTCCTTGCCGGGTTTCGGTGGCTGGGACGCGATCGGGATCTCGTCGCTGGGTGATGTGCTGTCTGGAGCCGCTCTTAAGCCGTTCCAGGCCCTTAGTGAGGAGTTCCACTTGCCGCGGACTCAGTTCTTCCGTTATCTACAGCTGCGGCATGCGCTCACACCGTACATTGCCGACCTGGAATCGCTCCCCGAATTTAGCCCACTTGAAGCGAAGCTGTTCATGGGGGAGCTCGGGGACAAAAAAGTGTCCCGCATTTACCAGACGATGGTCACCCACTGCGCCTCCGACCTTCTTCCCCTGCGGACAGCATGGGAGGCAGATGTCGGTTCCCTAGACGAAGATGACTGGCGAGAGGCCCTGGAATCCCCGCGTGGGACAGCTATCGCGATGAGGCTCAGGTTCATCCAATTTAAAATCCTCCACAGGGCCTATTTTACGCGTGAACGCCTCTGGAAAGCTGGACTGATTGAATCGCCGGAATGCTTGCGTTGTGGTGTAGAGGTTGGCTCGCTGCTCCATACCCTGTGGCTGTGTCCTAGGCTTGCTGGCTTTTGGAGAGGTGTGTGGAGTTGTTTGTCTGAAGTGCTAGGATGGGACCTGCCCCAAACACATCGATTAGGTTTGCTTCATATTCTCGAGGGGGTGGGAGGGAATAGATATAAGCGCCACCTACTGCTGTTGGGGTTGGTACTGGCCAAGAGAGACCTGGCGCGGGCGTGGAAGGACGAACGGGCTCCCCCCCTGTGTGTTTGGAAGGCTGGACTAGACTTTTGTATGGGCCTGGAGCGCCCGATCTTTGAAGCACGTGGGTGCCCCCGCAAACACTTTAGGATCTGGAAAAGGTGGGCCGAGTATAGAGACTTGCCACTTGACCCCCCAGTTGAACCCGAGGAAGAACTCTAGGCCTCCCCCTTGGCGTAGGCTTGTGTCTGGTGCCAGACCGACCACTCTATACGTATTTACGGCTGTTCCTTCTTTGCATGTGCACGGGGTTAGGGAGGGATTACGGGGTGGGATAGGTTGAGGGTGGTCGGGTGTTGGGGATGGGAACGGGTGGGGGGTAGGTTTGAATAAATGTAATTTGCAGTATATTAGATTCAGATTCAAATCCTGTTCTATGTAATGTTTTCAACTGCGTGGTGGTTTCTCCTGTCTGTGGGGTACCACACTCATTGTCTTGCTTGATTATTCAATAAAATCTGTTGTGAAAAAAAAAAATCACCAAGGATCATAAAGTGGGAATTTTTAAGCGATAAGTCAGCGACTAAATTGACAAGTTCTAATAGATGCTGGGGCGGGAGTTGGGGGGGTTTAGTATTCCAGCCATGGCTACGTTGGGTGCAACAGAGATACTAAAATACATAGCTTCTAAAGGACCAATGTTTAGGAGTTTCCTAAAAGAGATTTCCCAACTAGAGCGTTGGACCACTGCAACCCCACCTCCCACCTTGTTGTTGGCCCGATTTACCCCCACAAATCGATTGTCACTTGAGATCGCTAGATTAAGGTCGGGATTGGAAAAATACCTGACAAGTTTCGGTAAGAAACATTAGATCCCAGGCATGTGTTTCAAGGGAAAGCCAAATATAATCTGAGTGGTGTGGGAGGGATCTGCGGTTGATTAGACCGGCTTTAATGAGGGAGGGGGTTAAAATGGTCTTCCCCTTTGAGGAGCAAAAGGAAGTAGGAGATACAAGAGGTGGTGCTGTGGGATATACCTTAAACGTGAAGGAACACGAATCACATTTAAAATGAGCAGGGGGCCCGGAAAACTCATGTATAGCCAGGGCAATGCAGCACTTGTCTCTCAATTTAAGTAGTTGAGTCCTAGACCAGTGAAATAGGGCACCGGAGGGGTTACCGGCAGCATGGCTGGAGCTTGCCGCGGAACAGGCTCGGACGGGCGCAGACAGGCTTGCCTTTGGCGCGTCCGCTGCGCGACAAAAACGCCATGATGTTTAAATTGGAAGCCGGAGCTGGAGCGCTGACCAACTCGCTCCGCCCCAAGAGAAATCGGAAGGGAAGAACCTGAAAGTCCCCAACAAGCTCCACAACATTCAGGCAAGCCCGCGGTGGACCGGGGTGTGAAGCGGAAGGCGTCTGAAGCTAAGAGCCCTAAATGCGGCGATCAATAAAATGCGAGGTGCAAAAGTTAAGTGCCAAGAGTCAGGAGAGTCAAAGGCTAATCGAGGTCATTTAAAAGCAGCTAGAAGCATTTAAAGCATAAATTAACAGAGCTGAGATCGTGAGTTACTCACATCTGCGCACATCCGTTGCGTGTCAAAAATGCCATGATGTTTAAATTGGAATCTGGAGCGCTGACTGTTGTAAGACAAACGGAACTTGAGTCCCGGTCGAGAGTCCAAGCCAGCTATGAACGGGCCCCCAGCAAGAATTGGCAAGGAGTTCGAGTGAACGATCGAGTGAGGTGATTTGTTTCTGACTAATTCCATTGTGATGCGTGGTTCAGTGGCTGTGGTCATTTGAGATGTTTGAGTTTTGATTATTGCCATTGTGATGTGTGGCCAGTAGCTTTGATCATTTGAGGTGTTTTCTTTGTGATGTGTGACTGAGTGAGGTGCACATACAAAGTAATAATTTGATGGATCTAGTGTATATATTTATCTATCTAAACTCTCTTGCATTTAACTGTTGCATTTACCAAGTGAGTTATTATTGTGTGTGTGTGTATATTTTATATTTGAATATTGTGCATTTGGCATCTGGGAAAGCCTGTTAGAGAGCATTGTGTAAAATAAAACCCCAAGCCTTATTCTAAAAAGAGTCATTGCATTTTGTAAAATAAACCCTTTTCTAAAGGTGTTGTGTTTATGTCTCCTGCTTCGCCGTGTGTGTTTTGAACCACAGTGTGGGAGATTCTGTATTATCTGAAAGGCGAAGCTAGACAATGATTCATTAGGAAAAGTAAGGTCAGAATTCATAGGTTTGATCTGTTCACTGTGAAAAGTTATGAGAAAGCCAATAGGCCTGGCTTACTTTTTGTGACAAGCAAGCGTTAAAGGAAATACGCTTTTTTTTTCAGAACAAAATTTTATTGTTTTGTTGAGTGAAATTGCAAGGCAACCACAGTACTCCGAACACCGGAGGAGCTGTGAGTATATGATCAAAATGCAAAGCGTAGCAATCAATACAGCAGTTAAGAATAAAACATACTTGTTGGAATTCTCCCACCCCCCCTGCCCCGCAATAACTACCCCCTCCCGGAACCCGCCCTAGCCCCTTTCACGAGGTCCTTACAGGTCCAAGAAAATAGTCATTATAAACTGATGATGCATATCTTCCCTCACCCCGGTTCTCATAACAATTGTTCAGCAGCGACATCCCGATGTGCCGGCGGCTCCAGCCACAACCCCCTGTACTCCGCCCATCTCTTCCATATTTTGTAGTGCTTCCTGGGGCAACCTCGGGCCTCAAACACTGGACGCTCTAGTCCCATACAGTAATCTAATCCCTGTTTCCACACTCCTACTTTAGGGACCCTAGGGTCCTTCCAGGCGCGGGCCACATCCCCTTTGGCCACAGTAAGGCCAAGGAGCAGTAAGTGTCGTTTGTAGATGTTGCCACCCACTTGTTCCATTACATGGAGAAGGCCCAGCTGCGATGTACGGGGGAGCCTCCAGCCCAATACCTCATCTAAGCAGTCCCACACACTCGTCCAGAATCTCTCCAGTGCCCCACAAGACCATACCGTATGTAGGAATATGCCCACCTCCCGGCCACATCTCAGACAGTCGGGGATGCAATCAAACCGGCGAGCCACAGTCTCTCTCTAGTGTAGTAAGCTCTATGTAGATATTTAAATTGGATGAAGCGCAATCGCACGGCAACGGCCGCCTCCCTAGGAGCAGCAATAGCCTCCCTCCAATCTTCTTCTTCCAGCACTCCCACATCTCCCTCCCATGTAGTCCGCAGTTTATCTAGAGAGGAGGAGCAATGGATAACCAACGATTTGTAGATGCGGTATATTTTCTTGTCCTCTAATTCTCCCATAAATAACTTAGCTTCCAAAGGGCTGAATTCAGGTAAGGAGTCTAGACCCTCCAGGGCAGGGGAGATGGCATGCCGGAACTGCAAATATTTGAAGAACTGGGTTTGGGGCATGTCATATTCGTCCCTCCGTTCCTGGAATGATTTAAGGATCGTGCCTTTCACTACATGGCCCAGCGTCGAGATCCCTATTGCGTCCCAGCCACGGAAACCCTGCAAGGCCACCAAGGCCGGTAAGCGACCATTCTGCTACAACGGGGTCTCCACAGTCAATCTGTTCCACCGTCTCATGCGACAGAGCGCCCGTCGCCAGACCTGAAAGACCACCTGTGTGACTACTGGGAGCCTCTTCCTCTTCCCTGCTGAGTACAATAGCGCATGTAGGGTGTCTGGCTCCATCAAATACCTCTCCAGGGCGTAGGCCGGATCACCCCGATCTCCATACCACCACTCATTCAATACTAACAAGTGAGATGCCTGATAATATGACAGGACATCCGACGATGCCAAGCTGCCGCAAAATGTGGAGAGGAAGCAGGTGCGGAGCGCCACTCTCACTGCGCCCCCGGCCCAGAGGAACTGGCCCAGTGCCGAATTGACCTGGCGAAACCACTGCGGCGATATAGGATAGGGGTGGTTCTGCAGCTGATAGAGCAGACGAGGGAGGGCCACCATCTTAAAAATTACCGAGCGTCCATAAAGATTCAAGGGCATACGAGACCATGTTTTCATGTCCGACCGGACTCGGTCCCAGACTGGGATAACATTGCGCTCCCACGAGACTCCAGGAATGTCCGTTAGGAACACCCCATGGTACTTAATACCCCCGGTCGCTCCCTGCAGGGCCGACGCCCAGGTGCCCAGTTCCGTACCGTCCCCCAGAGTACACAGTGTGGATTTCCGCGCATTGAGATGGAGTCCCGACACTTCCCCAAACACCTGCATAATTTCAAGGACCCTCGGTCCTGACCTATTGAGGTCTGTGAGGAATAGAGCGCGATCCTGTCAGATGGCCCAGCCTCCCATTCGAAGCCCCTCATCTGCGCGTCCACGCGCACCCACGCCGCCAAAGGCTCCATGGCGAGGGTGAACAGGTACGGTGAGAGGGGGCACCCCTGTCGGGTGCCCCGTCCGATAGGAAAGGTGCCCAAGACAGCCCCGGCCACTCTCACAGACGTCGTCAAATCTGTATACAGCAGCCGTATGTACGATAGAAACTGGTGTCCGAGATTCAGGCGAGGCAGGAGTGCGTGTAAACCCAGCTCAATGAGTCAAATGCTCTATCTATATCAGCCAGCAGTAGCGCCGCCTGGGTTCCCGTGGCTCGCATCATCTCCAAAGCCACCTGAGCCCGCCGAATGTTGTGTCTTGTTGCTCTATGTGGCATAAGCCCGCCTGGTCCGGGTGGACCAAGGTAGCAATTAACGGAAGAAGGCGATTGGCTAGGGCTTTGGCCAGTATCTTCGCCTAAACATTCAGAAGCGATATAGGTTTATATGATTCATGACGTTCAGGGGGTCTCCCTGGCTTGCAAAAGACCACTATTTCGGCATGCCTCCAATCCGCCGGTAGGCGGCCTGACTCCCTAGCTGCATCTAATGCTTTCTTATAGTGCGCCCCTAACTGGAGGTGGTATTTCCGAAAGAACTCACACGGGAACCCGTTGGGTCCTGGGGCTTTCCCTGCGTTCAATTCTCCGAGGGCCTTCCCCAATTCTTCTGCGGACAGCAGAAGCTCTAGGCCAGTGGTTCCCAAACTTGACTCCTGAGGACCCCCATTGAGTCACCACTGGAAGCCGGGGACCCCCAAGCAATTTGTATGAGTTAAATTTCAAATATTAAAACAGTAATAAAAAAAAACACACGAGTTCACACAAAACAAATACTCAAAGTACTAAGGATTTTGGGGCCAGATGTACGATCATTTCATTTAGCGCCTCGCAATTGGCGACACAATGCAAGTGGCAAATTGTGAGTCGCTAAATGAAATGTACATGGGGTCGCAAATTGCGGGGCTCATTAATATTAATGAGCCTCTCGCAATTTGCGAGCCCCTTGGAATTGCCCGCCCTCCCAGGGATGGTGGCCTGCTTTTAAATAAAGCAGTTTTTTTAAAAATGCAGCCCGTTTACCATGCATTTAAAAAAAAAAAAAAATAATAAATAAACGTTTTAGTTTTATTTTATAAGGGCAGGCAGAGGTCCCTGGGACCTCTGCCTGCCCTTAAAAAATAATTTTGCATGCATTTGCAAAGCGGAAGGGGTTCCCTGGCGACCCCTTCCCATTTGCGAATGCATTACCATCTACTTGAAGTAGGTGGTAATTGCAAGTGTTTTGCGACCGAAAAACATTTGTACATGGTTTTGAGACTCGCTATTTGGAAGGAAATGCCCCTTCCAAATAGCAAGTTGCAAAACCTATTTAGCGAGTCGCAAACAAATTGCGACTCGCGAACCCATTCGCGCATATAAAAAAACGGATCGTACATCTGGGCCTTAGTATTTTATATTGAAGGAACATCGTATGTCATTTGTTTTATAGCATCTCTCATACCATTGTAGGATGTCAGAGCACTTTACATCACACACATATAGAGACATTGAATCATACATGTAAATCAGTGTGTGTATAAAATGTTACATAAGGTAAAGGGGACTACAAGGTTCACATGTCATTCATACTGGTAGGCATTTTTAAAGAGTGCTTGGTCTGGAAAAGCACTAACTCAGGATTCAGAACATAACACAGTGGCTAGTAACATTAAAAATGTATTTCCGCCCAAATAAATCTTTTTAGCAGCATCAGGATAATGAATAACTGGGAAAAAAAATAAGTTACTTACTGGTACCATGCAGTTTGCAAGCAGCTCTTTGATGACAGTTTCTAGTTCCCTCTGCTAGATTTCGATTGCCACTTATGAAGTGCACAGTAACAAAATAATCTCTGTGACAAAAGCAGTAACCACGAACCTATGCACATAAAATACTGCTTTTCTAAAATGCATGTTACACGTTCTTTGCAGTAGGCACATTAACCCTCTGTGCTACATTAGTTAAGCCAAAGCTGCCATTGAACAAAACTCGCCTCGCTCTCCAGCAGGTACATTAATCACTGCCAATATCTTGACACTTTTATAGTTGCTGGAAAGCTGCTAATTACACAAGAAACTTTCCTGTTCTTTTAAAACTGTTGCCCACGGACCCCCTGGAAATGTGTCACGGACCCCTGGGGGTCTGCGGACCACAGTTTGGGAAACACTGCTCTAGGCGATTGCGCTCCTCCTCGGAAATCACCTGTGGTGGGAGATCTGCAAGAAATTTGTCAACAGCATCTGCTGGGAGGGATTCCCTAGGGGCATATTGCGCCGCATAATAGCGTGCAAAGCTGGCTGCAATCTCCTCGGGGGCTGACAAAGAATCCCCCCGCCTCGTTTCGAAGAGCCGGCAGTGTCTGTGCCTGAAAGGTGCCCTGGCAGAGCCTGTACAACATCGTGCTGGACTTATCCCCCCATTGGTAGATTCTGCTCTGTGTAGCAAGCCACACCTGGCGTGACTCTTCAAGGTGCAGGGATGCAGAATCCCGCTGTGCCTGTAGCAGCCTTCGCACGTCCCCATCTTCCCCTGTCACCGTGCACCGCCCCTCCAGGGCGCGGACCCGGTCCGCCGCTCTCTCCAGGCCCTCCCTGTGCGTCCTACGGGCCTTTGCACACCAGGCTATATCCACTCCCCGGAGCGTGGGCTTCAGGGCCTCCCAGAGGGTCACATCATCCGTCCCGGATCCCTCATGATCTTCCAGTAGTGAGCTATGGCCTCTCGCATGTGAGACTGATAATCGTCTTGTTGCAGGTGCCAGGTAGAGAGGCGCCATCGAAATGGCTGCCGCCTCTTATCTAGAAGTATATTAATCACTATAGGGGAGTGGTCAGAGAGTCCGCGCGGCAGTATATCCGTCGATTCCACCCTCCCAATCCTAGTGCAGGGGACAAACAAATAATCCAATCTCGAGAAGGAGTTATGCACTGCAGACACATACGTGTATTCCAGACTATGTGTATGTTGATAGCGCCATGCATCCAGCCAGCCCATGCCCTTCACCATGTCATTCAATCTAGTAGGGGCACTCACCGTCTGCCCTCCACCGGGTCTGCAGCGATCTATCCGACCATTCATAACATCGTTCCAGTCACCCCCGATGACAGCCATCACGTCTGGCATCTCGGCCCATATGGTGAACAGTTTCTCAACAAGTGACCATTGCAGCGGGGGAGGAGCATACACACTTCCAAAAACCACTGGTTCACCTCCAATCACTCCTTTGACAAATACGCATCTGCCCTGAGCATCCACCCACTGCGTGGAGTGGACGTAAGACACCCTGCGGTGAATCATTACCGCCACTCCCCGGGAGCCCCTGACAAAACCGGCGTGGAACACCTGTTGATATCCATAGCGCTGCAAACTAAGGGTTTTGGTACCTAGGAGGTGCGTCTCTTACAGTAGTAGGACATCTGCCTTCTCTCTTTTCCCCTGTCGTAGCACTGCGCCCCTCTTAATTTTATCCAGCATGCCCCGTACATTCCAGCTCACTATTCGTAGCGCTGCCCTGGGGAGCTCTGATTCGGGACCTTTAGCCGCCATCTATCGGGAGAAACTCTAATTGCCCGGATGTTGGGAATTGTAGCTGCATAGATATCCATAGTAGAACCTGGTGAACCATCGTGCTGTAAAGAGCTGCCCCGACGCTCCCCAAACTCTTGCGTCTCCCCGCCCCCCCACCCCCCACCAATCCCCAACCCAACAAATCCCCAACTGCCAGCCTCCCCCCACCCCTATACCTCAGCAACGTTGAAGTACCTGTCGCGGTGTAGGAACGCTCTGATCCCCAACGGGAGACCGAAAGCCACCCACTCCAATGGATCCCCCTGAACTACACACTCAACCCCCAACTAACCCCTTAGGGGCAATTAACGTCTCTGAACTCGAGGAGCGTGTCCGCCAGCCAGATCATTGCCCCCCCCATACCCATCCCCACCCCATTCTATGCCTATTTAAATCAGCGCAACATCGGATTTGGCTATTTCCCCAATATTCCACTATCACCAGTAGGGGCTAGGAAGTGCCACTCGCCCACCACATACGAATTGTTGTGAATAGTGTCCACAGTTCCATCTCGTTATTTTAAGGGTCATCGCGCCTCTCTTGAGGAGGGCTTTTCTTGAGCCGGGACCTCCAGTTGCTCGCACTCTGCGATCTCCGGGAAGACCGTCGCGACGTCGCCGTTGAGGATGAATCTGAATCATGACCTGGTGGTGTGTGTGCTCGGACCCTTACAGTTTCATCTGTCCAGGTGAACACCTCTTCTGGCATGTTGAAGAAAAGGGTACGAGATCGGTACACTACCTGCAGGCGGGCCGGGAAGAGCAAGGCATATTGAATCTTCAGATCTCGTAGACGCGCCTTGGCCGCAGTAAAGGAGTGCCGCTGTTGTTGGACTTGTTTAGTATAGTCCGGAAATATGAGGATTTTCTGGTTGTCAAACATGAAGGGCTCTTTTGCACGTGCCTGCCGCAGGACAGCGTCTCGGTCGTGGTAGTTGAGTAGCCGAGCTATCACAGGTCTTGGGCGAGCGCCCACCGGAGGTTTCTTGAGGAGCGCTCCATGTGCTCGTTCGATTATGAAGCAGCGGGAGAGGGAGTCCGCCGGCATCCATCCCTCCAGCCATTGGGTCAGGAAGGACACCATGTTGTCCTTCTCGCAGTCTTCCGGAAAACCAACAAATCGCAGGTTGTTGCGCCGAGCTCGTCCTTCTGCATCCTCGGCTCGGAGCACTAGGCCCTTTTGAATCCCCTCCATAGAGGCCACTTTCTTCTTTAAGGTCGGCACGCCGTCTTCTACCTCTGACAATCTGGACTCTGCTTCAGTAATGCGGATTACTGCGTTTCGTAGATCCTGACGCAGGAGGGTAACGTCCGCCCCCACCGCCCCAATCTTTGCGTCCAGCTTGTCTCTGGACTGCGTGATCGCCGCCATGAGGGCCGCATTATCTGGCCCCGATGGCGGGGGGCTCCCGGAGGCTCCCGCTCGGGCCTGTAAATTTGTCCATGGGCCCCTGTTTTGACGTCCCACCGCCAGTACCTCCTCTGGTCATGCTCGGTCTCTGTCTCACCAGGCGTATCGTTCGGCCTCCGCTGCGTCGCCGTAAGGGGGCCACGTCCCTGGAGCGTCGTGTTGTTCGAGTGCTTCAAGTGCAGCCACAGCACTACGTTCAAGTTACCCCCAAAGCTCACCGCCTCCACAGTACCTTGCCAATGCCAGTCAGCCACTCCTTCAATGCCACGCGGTCACTCCGCTGCAGTCACAAAATGGCGTCCTCACTCCAGTACATGATATCCCAGCGGTCTAGCGCCAGCACCGCCAGTCTCCACCGCTGGGCAGTGAGAGGCTTTCCCAGCAGCTACAGTCAGCCCCCGCTCCTTCGTTGCCAGCCTTCTCTGCACCGTCTCAATTGGGACCAGACCGCCCCACAGGAAAGGGCCCCCCTGTGCGCTTCTCGTCACCTCCGCAGCCCGATTCGGCTGCCGGGGGGGGGAGGAATAGAAGGGGGGGGACCGTCAACATTCAGGACCCCCCGCCACCTGATCCTCCACCACGGCCCGACACGGCCGTCGACCCAAGCGATACCCCCTCCAGCCCTCGCACGACCCGCCGAGGACTCAATGCACCGCAGTCAGGGGCCCACAGACGTCCCGCAGCCCGGAGCACGGCAAGGTGGTTCACAGTCCGGTGGGCTCCAAATGCCCCACCACCGACAGATAGCAGCTCCCCACTCACCCCAGTGACACAGTGTCTCGTCCTGATTCCGCCAGATAGGAGGGGGGGGGGGGGGGGGGGGGGGGGGGGAAGAGCGGCGCCAAAAGACCGCCTTCCACGGTAGCTCCGTCGGATGCTAGGGGCTCCGCCCGAGCCCGCCTGCCAATTGTCCCTTCAGCTCGCCACGGCCAGGGGCCGACGCTCCCACAAGGCCTCAACTGGCCTCCGCGACGCAAAAATCCAGGTCCCGGCTCTTACAGTTGTACAGGCCTCACTGCCCGGAGCCCAGCACCCCCGCCCCACTCGGGGTCATCTCCTTCAGCTGGCCTGCCACGCGACGCAGCACCGGGCTCCCACACACCGGATCCGCCTCTCTTGAGTCAGCTGGTCTCACCGCTCTCGAGTCAGGGGCAGCGCCTCCGCCGGGGCCCTCACGTCAGCCGGGGCCGCCAAAATCGAGGTCCTGGCTCCAAAGGATCACGTAGGCCGCGCCGCGTGGAGCTCCGGATCACCGCTCCCAGCTCTCGCCAGCCTCTCAAAATTGCCGTGGAGCACCGCTCTAATCCCCCAAGTAGGAGGCTCGTCGTTGGGGCTTTTGGGGATGGGGGAAAGAAGGATTGATGCAGGATTTCAGATCGGCGGGACGGAGCAGTTCTAAGCCACGTCCGCCATGCTGTCGCGCTAAGCCACGCCCCAGAAATACGCTTTTAACAGTTGTTTTTTTATTGCATTGTACTCCAAGCCGGTAGGAGGAATTTTGTTAAATGGAATCTCCCAGATAACCATAGACAGAAAGGGTTTTGGTGTTGGTGCCTTACTCAAACAAACCATGAGGATAGATACGGATTGTGATCATCCTTATTAGGCCCTCTAAAGAGGGAGTTTAAACGGTTTTGACATCTGTAATGCTGCGCATATTTGTAATTTTATAACTGTGTACCTGATAGTTGATTGTGGGAAAGAATATACTCCGTGCAGTAGGTCTGAGCTGGTTATGACAACAAGCTAGTGAAAAAGCCTAAAGCCATAGCTGGTTCAAAGGGAAAAGGTATAAAAATGCCATTGTTCTAAGATGTTTTTATAAAAGTTATACTGAGGGCAAGAGGCCTTATTTATTTGTTATGGAACACATATGTTAACCTCTTCCATGCTCATGACGAGCTGAGCTCGTCAGGTGGCACGGTTGAGCTGCACTCATGACGAGCTGAGCTCGTCATGACCGTTGGAACGTTCACACGCGGGGATAATTTCCCCGCTGTGCAGAACGTTCCAAAACGGGTGTGGTTGTGACGAGCTCCGCTTGTCATGAGTGCAGCTGCGCTGTGCCTCGTCACAAGCACAGCGATGCCGCGCGCGGCCACCCTCACCCCCCGCACAGCGGGGGGAAAAACACCACGCAGCGAAGGGGTTAAAGCTAATGAACCTTTAAGAGTGGATTGTTACTGCGCCTTTTTAAACCTGCAGACATGTATTTTGTTATATGAAATCTCAACTGTTACTTTGGAGGCAAAGATTTTGGTGTTGATTATCTCCTCTGAGACTAGGGGATACAAGATTTGCACTGTAATATTTCTTGCTAGAATCTCTTTGAAGGGTCTGATAGGCTTGTCTGCCACGATTATATATATCTCCCAAGAGGAATCTCACCAGAGACTGACAAGCCACACTGATAAGCAGATTGAAGGTATTTATTCAGTTGGCAACAAAATAATGCGTTTCGACCACAGCCGTGGTCTTGGTCATAATATATATCCATCCTACTCGTGGTCACCAGTGGGTAGTTATAGTTAGGTCAGCATTGTAATAGGGAATGCCTTTTTTTGTTTTGTGAAGCCGTTTAACAAATCTTCATGAAACCTTCCAAAACATTTCAATTTTTTTGCCTCGTTTGTCCATGGAAAATTTGGAGAGATATGTCAAGCGGACACCAAGAAAAAGGGGGCGGGGCCAAAATGCAAAATCCCCATGCATGTTCCATACACTTTTTTTTGGCAGTACTACCGTAAAAACTGTTGAATGCAATTACACCAAATTTGACAGAAAAATTCAGTGTTTAGAATACTAAAAGAGTGACCTGGTTAATTTCATTAAATACCAAACAGACTCTAGATGCTTTGCTCTAAGCACTCTATAGTTTTGACAACTGATATTGGAAACAGAGTTCCTTGACGTAGAAAAGGAATACAACTATGTTTGGTCTAATGTGACACTGAAACAAAGCAAAAGAAATGTTTATTAATTGACAGCCATCAGGAAATGGCACATGCCCAACTGTGCTGCAGAGCTGGACATTTTTTTGTGCTTTACTCTCCAAAGATGTACATACAGGAACTATGATATCAGAAAAGATGGATGTTCATCTATTCTTTGGAACTTTGTGACTTTCTTTTAACATGCAAACAGTGAGTCTTTTTTACTCTATTTTGTATGATTGCTCCACGAACTGAATGCTGCTTTCTATTTCGATAGCGTTCTGGTTTACTGACTATCCTGCATGCTTTGGTAAAATGGACTATCTGCCTTTGCTACTGTATGTGCAATGGAATTTACAGAAAATATTTTTAATTGATGTTTGATTATGGGTTTTCAAAATAAATTAATTTATTTTTTCTGAACGTTTTGGTATTCATGTAGACACATGTAGTGGCTGAAAAACATTATCCAGGCACCAGGAGCAGTGGTTGCTTGACCTTAAGTTACATCACTCAAAGGTAGATATGGGAGTTTAAGAAGGACACAGTACTAATTCTAAATGTTTTTTCCATGTGATTATTTAGCTTTATGCCTGCAGTTAGATAGATACTGTGTTGTATTTTTATGTAGGATTTTAATGAGATTCTTATGTAATGTTTATGTCAGATGGAACACTCGATATGTATTGATTGAGAGGATTTATTGTTGCGCTGTCCTGTCAATTTCAATTTTTAATCACATGCATTTGTAATACTAATTAAAAAAATTTATTTTTCTATGCATATAGTTTACTGTTTCTGTTGAGTCCTCCACGAAGTATTGCTTGTATTTTTTATAATTGCCTAGGAGAGATTTTTTTCGTATATGTACATTCCCTGTCCTAGGAATTGAACTACTTAGAACTCAGGGGGCCTTTGATAATCACTTGCAGTTGATATATCTACATACAAACATTTACAGCCAAGGGTATATTCATTTTGACGCGTAAAAACTATTAATAAGATGTTTTGTGCAGCATTTCTCTGAATTTTGTTGCTACTGGCAAAGAAGCCATATGGTTCACCTGAAACAAAAATACACTGTAGGGTCTAACCAAGCCAGGAAGGATACAACACTTTACTCCCTGAATGGAGAGAAAGATGGGAAGCTGAGCACCCATACTTCTTTAAGAGACAGGAATCCCATTTTCTTAAGTGTTTATCCCACACATTACCAAGAAATAGTCCATCTATGCGATACATGAACTTGAAGTTCTTCATAGTCAGTGAAGATAACTACTTTACACCCGGCTCCACATACAAAGATCTTTGACAATTATATCCTGAGCCCTACTGATGGAGGACATGCGTACCCTCAACAGAGCTTCCTAATGGTGCAAGAGAGATCTAGCAAACATGCTCACTACGCTTCACTTACAGTACATGACCTACCATTGCTGCGTGCATGGAGTGTTTGTCTGCATCACTGTAAACCGCTACCGACTGCACGCCCATCTTCTTGGCAGTCCTCATCACTCGGCAGGCAATTTCCCCTCTGTTGGCGATGAGGACCTTTTCGATTTTGCTTCTTCCTATTTTAGGAGTAGGTCATAAAAACATCAGTTTGAATAAAATTTAATTTTAAAATTACTCCAGCTTAAGGTCAATACCTCACTGACATATTCTAAACTTTAGATGTAAAGAGTTTTAACAACATATACTTTGGCTGGAAGGTTGACCAATGCAATTTATATCAACATGAGACCAACACAAGATGAAATACACGAGTAAGTGCTCAGTACCTGTGGTCGATGCATAGCTGACCGATTTCTTTCCCCAAATACATTTCCTAAAATAGATAATTTAAAAAAATCACATATTTCTTCGAAATATGAACAGCAACCAAAATCACATCACATAGATTCAGGATTCAAAGCAGTGCACTAGCATTTGCGCTTTTAATTGGGGGGAAAACTAGAAGGTAAGCAAATCACTCTACCACTAAACCTTTTGTACGTTCATGAAGTTTCAACGTATTTAAAGTCTCCGCTATAAAAAGTTTCAGCTGCGTGTTGACCAGACCTATTGTTTCCAATATACATAAATGAGGGCGTTTTGCTTACCTTTGCTCATGCCTGGATGGCTTTGTTGTCTATCTCAGTTTTTCCCCTCCTGGTTTGATGGCTTTCTACCCTATTGCGCTTGTCCCATATAGGAGCATTTAGGTCTCACAGTGTTCTAGTTGGTTATCTTGTATCCTTCCTCTGCTGATATTGTTCGCATTCAGGGAGCTACTTTTTTATTTTCCTTTAGGTGCTCCATGAGAGTGAATGTGATTTCTTGATCGCTCTCTCTCTCTGTGCTGCTCAACCCTTCACTCTGGCCCTGTCCCCCTCACTCTGTGTTGCCCCCCACACCTCTCCCCAGATAGTCTTTGTTTTCCATGTTGTTTCTCATGCCACACCTACAGCTTGCGTTTTCCTCCTATCTACCCGGGCCTGAAAGCAACTGGGGTCAACATTATCATTACACAAGCCTATTCATTGTCAAGGAAAGGCAGCATTGTCTATTATGAAACAAGCATTTGCAATGCAATAGGTCTCGCATTTACGCAAGTTGCGCTATTGGCATTGTAAATGACAATGCCTTGTATTTATTTTTGGATTTTAAAACATAAATAAAAGGCATTGTCATTTACAATGCCAATAGCTTAAACTTGCGTAAATGCGAGACCTACAGCAAAATAGGACCGCAGGAGGACGCACAGAACACACAAACTGCAAAATGGAAAGACACATGCACGCAATAATGACAAGTACATGCTCAGAAGGGCACAGGCACAGATGAGCACAAAATCTGTCACAGCCATCGATAGTCACAGCCGCGCACACAAACACACATGAAGTCAATAACTAATCAATAATTAGTCAATAATAACAAATACTGAGCGCTGACAAGGACACACACAAACACAGTCATAGTCACAGACACACACACAAATACAAGGAAAGTCAATAATGACAAATACTGCGGCTCCACAAGGACACACAAACACAGGCACATAGCCATGATAATCATAGACGCACACACAAAGTCAATAATGACAAATACTAAGCGCTGGCAAGGACACAAACAAACACAGTCATAGTCACCCATAGTCACTGACACAAACACACATGAAGTCAATAATAACAAATACTACCCGCTCACAAGGACCAGCAAACGCAAACACACAAAGCCAATAATGACAAATACTACATGCCCACAAGGGGACACAGAAACACACATGAAGTCAACAATGACAAATTCTATGTGCCTGCAAGGACACACAGAAATACAGACACACATGAATTCACTAATGACAAATCCTACGCACCCACAAGGACACACAAACACAGCCACATAGCAATGGTAATCATAGACGCATACACAAATACAAACCTACGCGATGTAATTAATGACAAATACTACGCGCTCACACGGGCACGCACAAACTAAGTCAATAACGACAAATACTACGTGCTCACAAGTGCACACACAAACACGGCCACTTAGTTCCAGATAGTCACAGGCGCACACAGAAATACATGTGACGTCAATAATGACAAATGCTGCGGGTCCACAAGGAAACACATGAACAGACATGAAGTCAATAAAGAAAAAATGCGTGTCCACAAGGGAACACACAGACGAAGTCAATAACGACAGGTGCTACACGCTCACAAACACAGACACATAGGCATAGCCATCGATAATCATAGATGTACACACAAACAGAAACACGCATGCAGTCAATAATGACAAATACTACGGGCCCGCAGTGGCACACACAGCCACATATACACAATATGACAAATGCAATGCGTTCACATGGGCATAAAGGGACAGGAACACACACAAAAATTCACAATCATCAAAAATCAGACGCACACACGGTAATAGATAATGTGCACTCAAAAGTACATAGACACAGAACGCTGCTCTCACAAACACACAAAGGGGCACAGAACTTGAACACACACCACTATTGCACTCACATAAACACTCTTACCCCATACATGCATATCATCATAGTAATGGACACATTGCAGAATCTCGAACCCCATCAGAAAGCAAAGACATACAAAAGAAACGAAGAACAAACATACATATAAACGTCCACACATGCAAACACACATATGGCAATGCACGCAACCCACACAATTATGAAACCATCCGTATACAGGTACAAACGGAAAAAAGGGCACAAACACTTGTGCACATACATGCCAGCTAAACTCACAAACTGTAGGCGCATGCACACATGGTGATGAAGGGGTAAACAAATATTGGTCCACCCAAACACATGTACACAGTCAAGATCTCACACAAACATGGATACAGAGCCATGCTCACGCGCAAACACGGATACACAGGTATGCTCACGAGCAAACACGATACACAGGAAAGCTCACGCACAAACACGGATATACTCTCATGACCACAAATGCCCAGATTCACTGGCATACTCATGCACAAACATGGTCACAGGCATGCTCACGAGTAAGCGCGGATATGCAGGCATGATCATAATCAAACACGGGTACGCAGGCATGATCACACACAAACACAGGTACACGGGCATGCTCACGCACACACACACCTTTCATAGGCAGACAGCAGCCCGTTTAATGAAACACAAAGGCATATCGATTATTGACTGATTTCCTACGATTGGCCTTGCCTTTGCAAACATTCGAAGGCGCGAGAGTTATCATCAATATATGGAAAACGGCGTGAATTTAAGGCACGCGCAAGTACCCTAAAAATCTGCGTAACGAAAACTATATAAACTCCACACATATTTAATGAATGAAAATGAAGCGCTGCGGTTTGGGAAAGTGAAAGCGGCAAGAAGATTTAAAAGGCTGCAAAAAAAAAAAAAAAAAAAAGTTAGTGCCCGTGATGTGGAAAAAAGAAAACTCCATAAACACCATGAAAATGGAAGAAGCCACACACAGTAGAACACTAGGCAGAACTGTAGCATGAGTTGACCTGATACAATGCCTGGTGTTGGTAAAGCGACAGTGCTCTAAAGATCTAAAAGGCACAAACCCAAAATGAAGCGTCGCGGCTCGGAAAGTAAAATATTAAAAGAGTGAGCGCGCTGTCCCTAGCGGGCGCCGAGCTCCTTAAAGTAATCAAAAAACATACAATTTATAAATACAAGCTGTTGCCATTGCGCGAATAAAGAAACAAAAGAAGTGCCCACCGACTAAAGTAGGAGACCGTGATTGAACATTGCCCCGAAACTGATGTGGCTGTGAATGCAGGGCCTCGGACAGCTGTGCGCACCTAGTGGGCCGTGACATGGGAATACGTTTAGGTGGAAGCGCGGCTCAAGGGCATCAGCAGCTGACCTGCTGCACTGCCAGAGGACTTGGCCGCACACGCAGGACCCAGCAGTGAGTGTGCGGCAGCTGGGCAGGCTGCGGGCGTGAGGGTGGACCGCGTTACGAGACTGCCTGAAGGTCCTGTGTTGCGCTGATGCCGTGCGCAAGCAGAATCTCCAGTCAGGGTTGGCGGGGCCTAAAGGAGACAGGGCGGACACAAACCCCGCTTCCAAAGAACACAGACAGAAATACCAACGACTATAGACCTCGCCAAGGCGAGCAGCGCATGTGCTGCAACGCAGGCGAGACCTAAAAAGCACCCCCTTGCTGTTGCTACCTCAAACCAATGTTAACGAGAATACAATCAGTTGTATGTTTATGTGAGCATTCAACAAGATGTGTACTACTGGTGGCCTCTAGCAGCATATTCTCAGGGACATCAGTGGTCTTAGCTCAATGCTATTTAGGATGACACACAAAAGGTAAGTGTGGGTTTTAATTTAAGAACAGTTTCGCATGGGGCATTGGAAGCACACTTTATTAGGATTACTAAGAGATAAGGACCAGCCACGTTTTTTAATAGAGACAGTTGGATGCAGTGAACAGAATGTCATCTGATCAGCATTTCCAAGGCCCGTTCCTATCATTTGTATGGTGTTTGGTCTGAGGGTGACAGCACCACAGAATCTAGGACGTAACAGGTAGGAGAGATGGAAACATGTCATGGTGAAGGCCCGAAAAAGCACAAAGCATAGTGGCTTTTTTTTTTTTTACATGTTTACATCACACATTTACATTTTGAGGAACATTAGAGTGACTTTCCCCAAAGTCACATGGGTGGCTGATTAAGCTTACTGTGTCTCCTGGACAAACTGAAATACCTGCCCCGTTGCCTTTTCAAATATGAGCGCAGCAAACTGAGTGAGGCATGCAATGTGATGCGGAGTCCCTTGCATTCTTTTTTTGCGCTTCCTACTGACTTTTTATACATTACTGTTTACAGTAAACTGAGAATTGTCGCCATGGGTCATGATGCATTCACATGCACATGTTCACGTGTACAGATGCATCACAACGAACTGCAACCATCCCCGAATTAGATTTTTCTAGGAAACACATTAAGATATTGCCAGCCATGCATGCATGAGTTGTCATGTATGTGTTTACAGGAGTTCTGCAAAAAGCATTGGCAAAGCCAATAGCTCTGGATTTTAAATCAGAGCTCTATTGGCATAGCCAATGCTTGATAATTTTATAATTTGTTTAAAAAACCAAACAAAAGTCCATGAAATGTCTCGATTGCAGATAGTTATTCTTGCCTTTATCCTACAAACTAAACAAGCATTAGCATAGCCAAAAGGTCTGGCCTTTGGGATCTTATAAGTGTTTAACCATGCAGCACATTATCCTGGGTGCTGTGCCAATAGGGATTGAAGGGCTATACAAATCGTATATTGCATAATATATTTATTTAAGGTATTTTAAAAAAAATAGGAAAAGTGTGCCAAAATATTGCATTATTCAGCCCACATTTCCAAAAGTAGGTGTACATCAAAACACTTCTTGAAACCCTGGTGGAAAAAAACCAGTAAACAATCTTAAGTTTGCTGAATTCTGCTCTGTCAGTTTGGGGAGTTCTGGTTGTAGCCTTTACTGTGACATGTAGAAGTTTGGATTTCCCATCTTATGCTGATGGTGTCTGTACAAACACTGCACGGCTACCTGCAGTACCAATCCTAAAAGTCCATGTGGCGTTGAGAGTGGATAGCTGAAGGACTTTTGTTTGCATCTGCTGTGTATAGGCTTGGCTTTGTACTCTTTTCTTGGGGGGAGATAAAGGCTTTCTTCATCACAAGTTTAATTCTGTTTTTTATGAAGCAGCTCAGAAAACATCTGTGGCAGGCAGCAAAATTGACGAAGGCTCGACTAAGACCATTAGCTGAACATTTTCCATCTCATTGCAACTATGCAAATTTTACTTTACTGTAAATATCGTAATACATCACCCTCTGAATATACTGGCAGGAAGACTGGAGCTCAGTGATGTCAATTAAGGCTAGTAATTGATGCTATCTTGCATTTAAAAGAGGTTACATGATGAACATGTGCCTGGACACACTGCATTTGTGAAGTTGTTTTTGTTGCGATTTGAAGATTTTTCCTTGCCCTGGATTATGGGATTTTGCAGGAGTTGAATGCATGTCTTTTGATTGCGTGTTCTTGTAAAATACTTCCAATGGGCTGTAAACTGCAAGAGCTTTGGAGTTTTAACAAACTTATAGTGTGTTATAAGCGTATAAGGAAAGAAACGGTCTGAACAACAGGCGAAGAGGCTACTGACAACTGAAGCTAACACTCAAAATGTGGCGGCTGCATTTTTTTATTTAAAATTGTTATAATCCATAAGAATTTATTTACAGGTTACAGGTTGCTACATAAGTCATATAATGTTTTCAGATGCCTATTATAGTTTGCTAATTCCTATTATTAAGATGGGGCTATTAGCTGGCAGTGAATAAAGAAGAAGTTAAATCAGCCCTGGTCTGGTTCACTTTATAACACTATCCCATCCTCGTCGCCAATGTTATAATGTGAACCAGACCAGGGCTGATTTAACTTCTTCTTTATTCACGGTCTCCACATCACCAGCAGAATAACAGGACACTTCAATTAATTCTCTCCTCAAGATCAGTCTCCCCACTGTCAACATTCTACAGTAGCCTCCAGGGGTCAGGAACGTTCCAAGGAGTAAGAAAGGGAGGGGTGGAGGAAAATACCAAGTACAATATAACCTTCAGGTACAAACTAAATACCTTAACCTGTGTAGAGCCAGCTAATAGCCCCATCTTAATAATATGAATAAGCAAACTATAATAGGCATCTGAATACATTGTGAATATGACTTATGTAGCAACCTGTAACCTGTAAATAAATTCTTATGGATTATAACAGAAATAAATAAACAGACAGGGCAATTGAAGGGGCTCTTGCTTCAGGGAGAATATGGTAAGAACACATTCACTCTTGAACCTTTGTCACCCCTCGCGTTGCTCACCAAAGACATGCCCCAGTGATTAAATGCGGATTTTGTGCACGATTGTCCGCAGACGCCCAACAATCAAGGCTGCTTGGTTTGTTTTAATTACCAGCACAGAATGCCACCAGTCAGCAGCAGGGACGTGGTCGGACAGGGGTGCCCTCGCAGTAGTGTAAACACTGCTGTACATAGTTGCCTGATGGTGGCTCAGACTCGCAGCTAGTTGCAGAGTTTTCCCCAGAGCTTTAAATGGGATGAAAAAACTGGGGAGGGGCTCTCAAAAGGGGCGTGGTCAATGAAATTAAGGGCGTGGCTTAAAAATAGTAAGCTAAAACTCTGTGCTTAGCATAGTGTGCTGCTAGACTTGTATTTTGCGGTTTCTGTCATTGTATCCAGATATATGCTACAACAAGTAACATCATATCTACAATAAGTCAGGACTATTGGCTTGGTCAATAGTTGTTAGTTGCATAAGATAAATATGCAGCAACTGTGGCTTGTATATAATATTGAAAAAGCTTCCACTTAAAGCCCTGGTGACACCACGACAATGTTGCTGCTCCCGAGTTTCAAAAAGAGAAGGGAAATCCAGAGAGAAAATTGCTCTCTTTAAAGGATTCACCTTCCCCTACAACGCTCCCCTGGCATGACGTCATGCCATAACTTCTTCACTAGTGAGAAGTGAGCAGTGGGAGCAGCGCACACCCATGTGCCTGCGGTCACTGCAGTCTGGAAAAAAACAGACCGGCTGTGCCAGGGCACAAAACAGAGCCCGATAGAGACCAGTTACGAACCCCCTTTAAAAAACTGCCGGTGCTCAGACCCAGTGAGACCCGGCCCACTTAAAGCCCTGGTATTCCCTCTTTTCATACTGTTTCCTGCATCTGGTGCTGCTGAAGCTTCCGATTTCTTTGCCTGGGTTGCGAACTCCCATGAACCCGGAAGGTGGGAAGTTGTATTCTCTGACAATATGATGAGGTCGATAAACTTTTTTTCGTGGGGTTGAAAGGCATCTGGGTATTTTTAGAGCGCCTGGTTGCTGCTACCACACAGTTTTGCAGGCAGACTTTGCGCTCGCTGTGCGTATCTTGTCAGGAAAGCTGCCCATTGAAATGAAGAGGTCCTTGTGTGAGTTTACGCGTACGGGAAGCCAAGGATGGGGAGCAGGGGGCTACCTTTGATCTCTTGGAAACGCATCTGAGCAAGTTTACAACGCCCGGGCTGCTGCTGTCACACAGCGTTGCAGGCAGGCTTAGAGCTCAACTGTCCTCTGGAGGGTCGCCTCTGATCTCTTGGTAATGAAATGAAGATCAAAGCTGCCATCACCACTAGAGACACTAAATAAACAAGCAAAGCAAATGAAGCGGCCACAAACCTTTTATCAAGCCAGCGCACAAAGTAAACAAAATACGAACACTGCTCACTACAGAGGCAGGCAAACAATAAAAAGAGTGCTCACAGAGTATAAATAACAGAAAGAGTAAGAGGACATGTAACAGGGGCAGTCCTCATGGGAGGTTACAAAAGTCCAAAAGTAGGGACTATTAACCCATTTCATTCTGAGCACGAACGTTTCCGTTCTCAGCCACAGTGGTAGTGTGCTGAGGACGGAACAATTCAGCCCTCTGCACACAATTAGGAAATCTCTCTGCTATTTGCAGTAGATAAGTTTACTTTTTTTTTCTTCAGCCTATGGAGCTGGGGAAGAGCTTCCAGCCGCCCGAGGCATTTTTTTTCCCTCAATGTAATGACGGGTGCGCGCATGGTGCGCTGACATCATATTGACAGTGAAACTTGAGAAAGCCAATCGGCTCATCTCACTTTCACTGCTTTGGTACTTGCAGAGCTATCTCAGCCCCCGAGCACTGAAACACACACAAGAGGTATATTGTAAAAGGGGAGACTCTCCCCTCTCCAATAGTACCCTTCCCTAGTGGATCCCCGCTTGGAGAGATCGCCACAGGAGGGAGATCCTCAAGCAGGCAACCACCACTAGACACCAGGGAGGATCAAGCAGCCTCTTGGGCAAGGGCCTTTTCACCCTCCAAATTTTTATTGCCATTATCAGTCTTTCTCCCCCCCCCCGGGGGTAGGTGGGTGCAATAGCCCCGATTTCCCCCATGGGGAGGGGCAAAAAGCACAAAAATATACAACAAGCATTAGAAATGCAATAGGTCTCGCAGCATTAGAGTTAGTGCTTTTAGAATTGTTAATGGTTTTTTTTGTAAATCTTTAGCATGAGGTTGAGGGTGAGTGAGGGTGAGTGAGGGTGAGGGTGAGGGGTTGAGGGTGAGTGAGGGTGAGGCTGAGGGTGAGGGTGAGTGAGGGTGGGTGAGGGGTTGAGGGTGAGGGGTTGAGGGTGAGGGGTTGAGGGTGGGTGAGGGGTTGTTCCTGTTGGGCCAGCCCTGCTGCTGGCTGGGGGAGGGCTGGTGAGACTGGTGGAGGGAGTTGATGGAGAAGGGGTCGAGGTGTGAGTATGGGTCTGCCGACTGGGAATACGACAGGGGCTGGTAGGGGGGCGGGAAGTACGGAGGCTGAAAGTCAGACGAGCCAGAATGAGAGAGAGGAGGGGCCGGGCTGTACAGGTGCTGGCTCATGGCCGAAAGGTGAGGTAACCTCGGGTTCCCGTTGCTGCTGCCATCATGTCGGTCCAGAGGAGAGAGGAAAAACACAAGATGTAGGTAATTGAGAAAGAAAAGGGACTCAAAATCCGCGCGCATGCTTCGTATATTCAGTTTTGCGCTTTTCACTTCAATTATCGAGTTTTAAAAAAAAGAAATTATATAGCTATATTTAACAGATTAATCGTAAGTCAAAATCGCTGGGAAAAAATATGCATCAATAAAATCAATTATCCATCTAAAAATGCACTATGGAATGGACTCCTTGCGTTTTTTTAGCGCCGGATACTTCCTATCCAATACCTGCGCACTATTGGAAGTTCGTAGAATAAAGACAGAAACACGATTTGCCCAGGATCACACAATTTTTATGGCGCTGGAAAACATTGTAAAACTCTGGACTCAGGATTGCGTAAACTACAATGTAGCCTTGATCACATGTATGACAGCTCGTTCCATGTGCATTAATGCTCAAACAGTGCTTCTCCAACACAAATGACATCCCCAGCTCACGGTAATCACCACAGGCACGCCACATCAGTCAAACAGAGCACGTACCCGAGATTTAAAGGCATTTGAGCACCAGTTTCCGGGTGAAAAGAATCAATTAATGACAGCGAGATATGTATGAGGAAAAACACATTTGGCAAGCAATGCAATTCAGCGGTGTGCTTTGTATATTAGAAGAAGTACGGGGAAAGCTGCAAAGTGTGTTTTTTTTGTTTTGTTTTTTAGGGGTGAGGGGTCCCACTGCGGAAAAATACATAGATGTTTTTGCAAACGATTGCTGAATTTTAAAACATAGACGGGTTGCCTAAAGCAAAACGTGAGTCACCAGTGGCACAGCCTGTCATCCGAGGGCAAGGCGCTTCCAGTGCGAAGAAAAACAGATTAACATATTTTCTCACAGAAAGAAACTGTGCCGTGATTTTACCGCTCCATGCTTGCTGGAATTACACAAATACTTAATTAAAGATAGTCGCACACATACTGCCGTTACGACGCTTGAAAACGACCGTTTCTAAATTCGTTTTACGCAAGCACCAACCAGCTGACTAACAGCTCCGCGACGAAGAAATCGCAGTTTTGTGCACCCACTGGCGTCCCCGCGTTACACTGTTCATGTGGTTCAAAAGCAGCTGACATAAGCAAAGTTCTGCGTATAGATTCCACCCTGACAAGCACATTTATCAAGTTAATGCAAATTGTTATAGTGCGTGCCAGTTTTTAAGTGCGGCTGCGAGTGAAGTGGGCTTTATGTTAATAAATAAAAGTATTTGCGGCCGTGCACATTCTAGGTATTGCGTGGCTGTGAATATTATAGGTATTGCAAGGCTCTTAATAAAGCGGGCGCCATGTTAATAAATAAAAGTTTTCAGCAGCCATGCATATTATAGGTATTGCAGGGCTGTGAATAAAGCGGGCATCATGTTAATAAAATAAAAGTATTCGGCGACCGTGCACACTGTAGGTATTGCGTGGCTGAGAACATTATAGGTATTCACTCAGCATGGTGCCCTTGTTCACATTGCCCTGAAACTGCGCTTTAGATCTTGTTTAATTTTACATACACAGGCTGATCAAAATTATTTGAATAAACAACTTACCTCTGGTTAACTGTGCAGTTGTGCATTTATTTCATGTAACACAGTTTTAACCAGTCTTTTTTAAAAGCAAATAAACCATTGAAACAGGGCTGTCTACGGGATAACATGATTAGTCTACATCATACAGTGTGTTTGAAATATGCGTTACAGCAGTTTATCTAAGTACTGCCTTGTGAAAAACTAACTACAGAACCACTGAGAGCTTTATATTGTCCAGCATTTAAATCCGGCCGTCATCCATAATGCTTGGTAGCAGGCTCTGCACTCTGATTACAGAACGCCGGTGTCATTAAGTGAGCAAATTAAAGACGTGAATAATTCACTGGTGCGGCTGATTGTTGTGCTGTTTGCACGCAAGATATAAAAGAAGAGAGGGAAGTTGGGCGCGCCAGAGCTGGATGGGGCTAGGAACTTGTTCACTTCACAGGCGAGCATGTACGTCGGGCACAAACTGTGCAACTTCTATTGCCCGGCGGGTGTCTGTATGTTCCAGGCTTACCGGTACTTTTATTGCGTGGTGGAGCGGTGAGGCGCCCGCGAGCGGAGGGAGGAAGTTGGGCAGAGCAGCAAATGCTGCAGAGGGAAGTGTGTATTAAAGAAGCGTTGCAACCTTAAGGGAAAGATTGCATGTGTGCCAAGCGTGGGGGAAGAGAGGGGATTCAATGCGAAGGGCAGGGGAGCTTGAAGGAGCACGCCGCGGCGTATAAAACAAAAGAAAGGAGGCGCCTGCTTCATGCCGGGTGAAACTGCCACGCATTAATGCACACTGCCCGGGCGAAACTGCCACGCATTAATGCACACTGCCTGGGTGATACTGCCACGCATTAATGCACACTGTGAGAGCCATCTCCCTCCCTGGCTTCATTCCCATATGAAGAGAAGCACAGGGGAAGAGCAAATTAAGTTGTGCGAGCCGGCCTAAAAGACAAGACGGAGGGAAGAGAGGGGAGGGGGGAGGAGAAATGCGACACGGCGGGAAGGGGCAGGCAGGATGACTCAGGGGAGGGGGCGGAGCGGGGCAGAGCGGCATGTGGGTGTGAAGAAGCCGGGCCTTTGAAGTGAAGCTAAGCTTCACTTCAAAGGTGTCGGAGGAATGCGGGCGGCTGTGCACGCGCTTTTAAGCTCAATGCACATGCGCATTGAGCTTAAAAGTCACGGGCACTGCAAGGAATCGCCACGATTCCTTGCAAGTTAGATAAAGAGTCGATGAGCCCCTATAGTCTCGCTTGCTCGATGCGCATGCGCATCGACAGGCGAGACCTAAAAAGAACCTCTACCTATATGGATCTGAAGTATGCTATTCGTCATGTATTTTCTTTGACCACTCTTACTTGACCATCGCAAATATTGACATCATTCAAAGAAATGTAATCATTGCTCAATTTATTATTTTTTTATACATAAACTTTTCTATACAAATACAATAACATTCATAAATACATATAACCAAAAAGACTTTTTTAAAGAAAGAATCAGATCCCATTGCACAACTCGCACTCAATCACATGCAATCACCTTCGTACTTACTAACACCCACGCAAAATCACAAATACATCACAAATACACAAAAGCAGCAGAATATGCACCATGTCTCCTCACAATAAGAACCAGTGTACAAAAAATAGTTTTAACTCAAAAAATACAATAGATCACAAATTAATTTGACCGTTAATATGATACCAAAATAGATCCAAATATCATATAAAAAAAAAGGTTTTAAGCATGATAAATCAATTTTCCTAACAAGCCAGAGGGGGAACTAAATTCGAGCACTGACGCGCGTTTCGGTGGAACCCTTTTTTTAGGTCTCGACCTAAAGCACTGCTTTAGCAATGCGTGTTTGTCGAGATTCTAGTAAGCGGTCCGAAAAGTCTACCAAAACGGTGGATTAGACACAGTTCATGTGATTTTTGCGCGTGCACAAACCAGCCACGTGACACACCACCATTTGTCTGTGCCTAGCATCAGACTTCAAAGGCTGTTGCTCCCCCGCCCGCTGCATCAGACTTCAAAGGAATGCGCTTCTCTCCCTATACAGTGTCTTTCCCTGCTCTCGCGTTGGTCTGGCCGTGTCTCGCGTCTCCAGCCCCCTCCTCCCACACAGTGTCTAGGCCCTCCCCAGCCGCCCCTGTGCAGCAGCCACATACCTGGCCCGCGGAGGTTAATAAACTGTGTTATTGCTGACTTCAAAGGAATGCGCTCCCCCGCCCCAGCAATGACGAGAGCTTGTTATTTTATTTACCCATCCCCATCTTGTTCTTCCTTTCCATTACGTCTTTTCCCGCTTCATTGCACGTTGCTTCCTCTTTTTTCAATTATCACCTTACATTTTCTTCATTTTATGTACCCATTTCTTCTCCTGTTTCTAACATTCCTCATCCTCTCACCCTGTCTCTTCCTATCTCTCTTCCTCTTGTTTCTTCAGTGTACACCCCTGCTTTCACTTTTGCCGTCTTGTTGTACAATTACAGAGAATTTTTTTTTTTTTTTTTACACAGGTACTTGCATTGCATTGACGCAGGCAAATTGGTTAGGAGGCATTTTAAATCTATCAAGTTGAGACCCGCATTTCATTTATTTACAATGATTTCTTTTACAGTTTTTTTTTTGCTTCAGTGTACCCCGACTCTACGTGGGGCCTGGCACCATCCTGTGAGCGCGTGACCCAGCACCATCAGTCGGGAAGCAACGGGCACGCCCCGACGGCCCAGCCTGCTCACCCCTTTGTTCAGGATCCTGCTATGCCCCCGCTTCCGCCCCAAACACACTGGTCCAACTGGAGGAATCTTTCCAGAGGCTAACAGGGGTGTCCAAGCCCCCAAAGCGATGGTAATTAATGTTTGTTAAGAAGTCAGCTCCCCTGCTGTAATTTAACTGAACTGCTGATAACATGGGTCACAATTAGTGAATCGAATTATGCGATTCTGCGTCACAGCATTATACTCATAGTTATGGATTTGCAGCACTTGCCACATAATCCATTGCTCAAACAGAACCAAAATTATTAAAAACGCTGTTCCTGTGATGCCGCGCAGTGAGAGGCCCCTTCCCTGCAGTTGCCTCTGCTCAGGCCGTGTTAACATTGTGAAACAAGCACTGGCGTTGCCAATAGGTCTCGCATTAGGAAAGTTTGAGCTATTGGTCTTGTAAATGACATTTTTTTTTTATTTTTTATGTGTTGGTTTTGAAAATAGCTAAATTAATAGCTTTGTCATTTACAATGCCAATAGTTTTAACTTTTCGCAAATGTGACACCTATAGTATTTGTAATGCAACATGTTTGTATTTTCGTGACTTAGATGTATTGATATTACAAATTACAATGGTTTTTAATTGTTTTAAATAATTAATACTTAAATAAAAGTGATTTTAATTTATAATGGCAATAGCTTAAACTTTTGTAAATAACTTTTGTGAAGATTATGTTCAGTGTATTTTATTGTGACGAAAATCCAAGAACAGAAGTGAAATATTAACATCTTTTTGTGACATTTGTAATAAAGCTTGAAACCTTGAGAGAACATATATAAACCAGTTGTTGTTGAATGGTTGCGCAGATTGATGCTGGGGTGGCGCTGAGGGGTGCTGTGGTGGTGCTGAGTGGTGCTGTGGTGATGCTGAGTGGTGCTGCTGAGTGATACTGGTATGGTGCTGAGTGATGCTGAGTGGTGCTGTGGTGCTCCTGAGTGGTGCTGTGGTGGTGCTGAGTGGTGCTGAGTGGTGCTGTGGTGGTGCTGTGGTGGTGCTGAGTGGTGCTGTGGTGGTTCTGAGTGATAATGATTGATGAGTGATAATGTGGTGGTGCTGAGTGGCGCTGCTGAGTGATGCTGTGGTGGCGCTGCTGAGTGATGCTGTGGTGGTGCTGCTGAGTGGTGCTGTGGTGGTGCTGAGTGGTGCTGTGGTGGTGCTGAGTGATAATGTGGTGGTGCTGAGGGGGTGAGATTGTGTGTGAGGGTGAGATTGTGTGTGAGGGTGAGAGGGTGAGTGAGGGTGTGTGAGGGTGGGTGGGTGTAAGAGTGAGGGAGGGTGAGCGTGTGTGAGAGTGGGGTGTGTGAGGGTGAGTGAGGGTGTGTGGGTGAGTGAGGGGGTGTGGGGGTGTGAGGGTGAGGGGGTGAGGGGGTGAGGGTGAGTGAGTATATGTGAGGGTGAGAGAGGGTGAGTGAGGGGGTGTGAGGGTAAGGGTGAGGGGGTATGAAGGTCATAGAACAATCTCCCCTGCAGCATTGTACATATCAATTAATAATAGTGCCTGGCAATGGTCATCCTAGACCCATGATGGAGAAGGAAATGGAGCATCCCGTATGTAGAAGAAAATCGAGCGGAAACCAGAGAAAGAAAGTGACTGGCTCTCCTTGGAAAGAATGAACGCGGGAGATGAGGCGAATGAGTCACAATGTTAGAAGACATAAAACCACATCACTGGTTAGGCAGCTGATTCTAGTACAGAGTCTGCCATGAATAGGATTATACATTTCGATTTCGGGTACCTGAAGATGCACCAGAGCTGCTGATAACCAGCCATGCCCTACAGGGGGAGCCAGCGAGTGGGAGGGAGGGCCTGATCTTCTGGAATGTGTATGTGCTAAGATCGGAGTTGAAGGATTACGATAGCGATGAAGGCGGGAAAAAAAGGAGTTGGGAGGGTATAGAGAGAGAGTTAGCCGGTGCCAGGGTGTAGTGTTCCTATGGACAGGGCATCTGGATGCTCATCTTCATAACCACAATGGAGTGAGTCAGCCAGTCCCACCACACCGGACTAGTGTACAATATAATCATGATAAACTCTGTGTCACAAAATTAAGCACCCGGGCTCTCCTTGTAATGAGCTGCGTTCATACTATAGCCAGGCGTTTATTTTAATTTTCTGTAATGAAGAAAAACACAAAACTAATAGTATTTAATTAACTAATCAGGGGGCATGAAAGTGGCGCTGATTCTAAACAAAGAAATGCAAGCTCAAAGTGAAAGCTGCACCTTTAATAAATAAATAAAGGCACACTGCCATGAATTGTGTTAGTGGCGTTCACCTCTGCTACTCCTTTACATTAGTATTGAAAGCAGCTCAGTGGAGTTACATTTTAAGTCAAGTGTTGCCGTGCAAACTCGGGAAGTAAGAGGGAATGGTGCATGGTGTTTCAAGCTGCTTGCATAGTACTTACTCAAAACTACGGTCTACAAAATAAACCAGCAGGCAAAGAACAACAAGGGAGGAAGGGTGACGAGACGCATGGGGAGCAGCAGCCTTTGATGTGCCGGCCGGCCATGCAGTGAATAATTAGGGGAGGAGAAATGCCGGCCTAAGGCCGATCGCAAAGCAACAGATGGCGGTGGAGTATGACAAAAGGAGAGAAAGCCTGTGAGCTTATGAAGCTACAAACACTACACGATTCACACCACACACAGACAGGGCCTCATTCGATCATACAGAATTAAGACATCTACTTTAAACCATTTATGAGTATTAGGAATCTTGCTCAAAGTTTACTGTATTTTTAGGATTACCCTGATCACAGACTCTTCTTTCGTGGGTTAGACATACTGCTCTACTGGCATTACAAACCCAAGAAAATAACAAAAAGTTACTGTAGTCCACAGACTATTCAGAAAAAGAAAAACATTGTTCTCCTCTTTTCACATTTTTAGACATCAGCGATTCAAAGCAAAGCAATTATCTTATCAAAAATAATGTTGGTTTGCACGGAAAAGAACACATTCATACAAAACCGAAAGTTAGAACATGTTTATCTCTAAGTAGGTGCTTTGACAACTTTACAAATATTTAGACAATCATGGCAAGTGGAAAGTCACACAATATCTGGTTCAGCATTTGGGTCAAATTTTGCAGCAAAAAAAAAAAATTACATAGAGGAAGAGCGCGCCACCTCCTCGCGCCTCCGAAGCAGCCGATCGTGGGCCCGGGCGGAGCAGGTTCATCCTGCATCCGCTTCGGAAGCGCGGCGCGTGCCTCCGGGTGAACCCTGTATAATCAGAGTAGGAAACCCAATCTGTGAGAAAATGGTATCTCTGTGATTTGTTTAAAGCATGGAAAACATGAGTTTTGGAAGCACTCCGGCGCTTATTTCAAAGATAACGCGGTTAGAAGAAATGCGATTCGAAAAATGTCCCATTAAGGTGACCCGAGCTTGTGTTCTGTTGTAAATTTGGTGGTGTAATGAGTAGGCTTGCTCAGGCCGATCTCCCGCGGGATATCAGCTCCTCCACTTTGCGTAAATTAGGCGCGAGAGGCATTTTAGATGTTTATTAGACAATGTTTCAGCGATATATTGTAGGCGACGGATGGGGTGAGGAATGAGTGCGCAAATGTTTTGCAGCTGTTGTTGGAAAGCGGCGGGGAGAATTCCACAGTGTGATACTAACAGGCACTTTGTATTACAGCGAGCAGTTAGCTAAAGCATTACATGCACACGTCATTTCTAGAACAGCTGCCGCGGATAGGGTAAAGCTTGTTTCCAAGAGCGCTAACATGTGGCAGGCTAAGTTAAAGCCAGGCAACAAGTCCTAAGAAAAATAGCGTGGGGGGACAATAAGCTTGTTACTCTTACTATGACGTCATACGACGTGACGTCGAAATCAGTAATATTATGACGTGATAATATCTCTGTTATAATGTGAATAGAGATTATTTTACATACCCAAGTTAATCAAAACAAGGAAAACTATTTAAAAAAACCTCATGTTCTGCTTTTGTATGTTTTCCACATTTCAGCGAGTAATTGACTTCACGAATGGATGAAAGGGACGATGTTTTTGACCAAGGTGTGCAACTCGAGATTACATTTTAAACTGCATGTAGAGAGTAAAAACGTGCTTAGTGTATTATTTTAAAGACAGTCAATCAAATATGCTATTCATGCGTGTTTTCTTTCTTCCCGTTTTCATTGTCCATCTTCCAAGCAAAAAAGCACTGACTGCATGTAGTTCTTTAGGTGTAGAAAGATTGAGGATTTGAAGTTCCATGTTAGTTCGCAGATAAGGCATTCAAAGATAATCCTTCTCTGAGCCTCTCTCACATACAAGCATTGGCGGTCCCTTTCAAGTGAAAGCGGGATGTAATTAGGGGGGAGGAGAAGTCTGGGCAGGCAGGATGACTCAGGGGAGGGGGCGGAGTGGGGAGAGCGGCATGTGGATTGTACAACAGACGGAGGGCATTGCTGTGGGGAGGGGGTGTAGGAGAAATGCACAAGGCGGGCAGGGGAGGGGGCGGAGCGGGGAGAGCGGCATGTGGGTGTTAAGAAGCCGGGCCTTTGAAGTGAAGCTAAGCTTCACTTCAAAAGGTGTCGGAGGAATGCGGCTGACGGTGATTGCGGCTGTGCACGCGCTTTTAAGCTCAATGCACATGCGCATTGAGCTTAAAAGTCACGGGCACTGCAAGGAATCGCCACGATTCCTTGCTGCTTAGTTAAAAGTTGTTTAAGCCGCAATAGGCTCGCAAGCTCGATGCGCATCGACAGGCGAGACCTAAAAAAAAAATAATAATAATAATTTAAAAAAAGTAATGCCGCCACACAACATGCCACATTGTGGTGCATAATTTGTTTTTTGACAGCCCTTTAATTAGTCAGTACACCGCCCTTATCAAATGCGGGCCCTGCTGTAGGCTGGGGGTGGGCCCCGGTCTCACCTGCTCTTCCTTTGGTAGCAGGGGGGTCGCTACACTACAGCGAGCAGTGCATCAGTGCTTCATCGCGCTTTCGGAAAGAGCTGTAATAACTGTATCAAACTGTAGTTACTAGAGTTGGCCAGTCAATCATTGTCTGGCTTACACACTTGCCGGTACCAAGAAACACTGGAAGCCGCTTTATACCTTACCGAGCTCGAGGTAAGCCACATAGCACCACTGTCACGTCCGCGGCCATACCCACAGCTGGCCGGCAGGGGCGCTGTGGGACTGACGCTCTCTCCTCTCTGCCCGCTCCTGACTCTATGGTGAGGGAAGAGTGACTCGGACAGCACGGGGGGGAGGGGGGAACTGCGAGCAGTCAAACTCTACACTCAGCGCCCCAGCCTCCGCCCTACCTCTCTGGCAAGTAAGTGGAGAACCGATCGCTGACGTTCCGGATAGGCATTCAGCGCCTGCGGGGAATCTCGGGTACTGGCTGCACGGGGCTGATGAAGCGAATGACTCAAGTGATGATCCGCCTGACCCCCCCGGCACTGAAGGGTCAGCCGGCCACAGCAGTGTTTCCGGCGTACACCAGAGGGTTGATGACCCACCACCATGAGCCTGGGATGTGAAACACTCTACACCCCAGCTGGGGGAAACATCGCTATAAAAGTTGAACCCCCGGTTTGAAACCTAATTCTAGTAAGAGATCTCTGAAGTACCCCAAGAGCTTCTCCCTAGATAAGTTGTTTCCTTATGGAGGATGCCACCAGCTCTAAGACTGCATTCTCAACGCTATAATCGTCTGTACTGTAAACCCCCGGAAAGGCGCAGGGTACCAAACTCCGTTCACTGGTGCTTCAGCGTGACTGTTCCTTTCAACAACATGCGCACGCGCCTCACGCTAAAAATAAAAAAAAATAAAAAAAGTGTCGGCAAAAGTGAAAGCGTTCCCCTTGCTGGAGCGAGCAGCACCAGGAACGATAATTGCTAACACATGGCACCAAAGTTCGGTCCCGCAAGGGAATTGCCAAACGTGCACGCGTTGCCATTGAAAGCAATGCAACGCGTGCACGTTTTTGGTGCGAAAAGTTAATCGATTCCAAAAGGTCTTTTTCATATGCAGCGTATGTGCACTGAGTAGGCGAGACCTAAAAATGGACCACCTATGCCAGGCAACAAAACAGAGCCTGATAAAGACCCGTTTCGAGGCCTCCTTTAAAAAACTGCCGGCGCTCAGACCCGGACCACTTAAAGCCCTGGTTAAACCTCTGCGTACTTCTCATAAAAGCCAGTGCTATCATCCAAAAAATGGCTTGCATCGCTCACAAGGCAAATCACAAATTCACTCCCCAGTACCCGTTTGCAAAAATTAAGTTATCAGGTGGTTCTAACCCATTATGGGACGCTGAACCTCTGGATCCCTTGACATTTAGAAATGAACGATTATAGCTCAATCCTTCTCAGGGTATACAACCCGAGTCTGGAACTCTTTATCTCAGGGCTAACGTACGTACAACAACCTCACTGGCAAACTTTATATCCGAACCGAAAGACTTTCTTTTTGAACAACATTGTATTTAATTTCACCTCTATTTAAACTGGTAGACATAGAATTTGCATTAACTTCTGCCTTGAAGATTATCTCTCAACCATTCGATATTGCAGATCACGTTCCTGAGCATGGTATATCTTGCATTGACATTCTTATTTAAGACTTTTCTTATTTTTTCCTTTCTTAAGTAATGTTCTATATCTCATGTGCAAGCAAGTTAGCACTTGTCCATACTATAGAAAACTGAATAAAAATAAACGTGTGTTCCAGCACAAGTGGTAAAGCCGAGCAGTGTGTCACAAATAGGTACAGCCAGGGTCAACCACAGTGACTGTCAGTGACAGGATTCCCGGCAGTCAAGTGCACGTACGCCAGAGCTGCTATGCTGGACTACCCTCCCGAAGCCACAAGCACCATGCCCCGGTCTTGGAAGTCACTTACTGATGCTGCTGTAGCCATACTGTCAGGTTCTGACACTTGCCCCCTTTAAAGAGAACGTTGGCGGTCATCTTTATCTGGCATTCAAGCGCAGTCACGTGACTACACCTCCCACAAGGTAATGATAGCCCAGTTCATTTGCAGCCTGCCTTTGTAGGAGTGAATCTGGCGGCCATCTTGTAAAGGCAAACATAAACTCTATTTGCACGGCATTTGAGATTGTGTGATTAAATTTGCCCAATGTTTTGGAATAGTAGGTGTTAAGTAAGTACAAATTTACTGTTTTTCTAGGTTTTTTAACATTAGTATACAGACATTTAGATCGTAAGTTACATACCTAATCATGTATCTTAATTATAAGGCATAATCGTGATTGATTAATCATATATGTTTGGCACATGCAGATAGGCTTTTGTTGTACTATTACCACGCTTACTTATACTTCCAGAAGGGCTGCACGTGTGCTCCGATTTCAAACTAGAGTGTAACATTCCTGCAATGGCAAAGTAAATCACAGGGGACCGTGAGCGCCACGTTGCTAGAATACTTTTTACAGCATTTGAGATTGAAGGAGGGATGGAGCAAAACAGGGGGTTTCATTTAAGAGTTTTGTTTAGGCAACATTTGATTGAATAATTTGAGGGAACGTTTGTGTTTTAAATAAATGATGGCGTCATATAGACTGATTACATTTTTCGTTTTTCTCGGTGATATGCGAGGCAATGACACTAGGGGGAGACAAAGCGCTGTAGATCAGAGCGGCCCAACGACAAAAGAGAACAGCGGCTATGATAGTAGGTCTGAAAGGGCAAGTGCGTTGGAAGTAGGGGGTGTTGTAGCAGGGGCGTAGGAGACACTAAAATTCGGGGGGGGGGACAGGGACAACCTTGTGGACTTCCCTCTGACCCTATACAAATCACCGCCCGTTAAACAAATACAATCGCACACTTTCGAAGTGAAATATTGAGAAAAGCAGGCATGTTGTCACAGTTTGCCTGTATGCTTGTTTGTTATTTCATATAGTAAATCAGACCAAATGTTAAAAAAACATGTATATGAATCTTGCATCTTCATGCACCAAGCAAACAGAGGTCACGGACTTAGGGTGGGGGCGTCGTGTTTGCAAGTGCATTATGGTTTGAAAAATACCTGCTGCTGCATTCCTGGTCTCCAGCAATTTTCAGGCAACAATAAAAATGTGAAGATAACTTTGGTGATTAATGTCCTTTATTAAGAGAGATCGGAGGTTTGTCTAGTGGAAGTTTTGACTCTTGGCAAGGGAGCCACAGTGGGTTAATATGCCTGCTGCAAAGAACATGTACCACGCAGATCTCAAAATGCATATCATGTAAATAAGTCAGTGAGTTACTGCTTTTGTCTGATTCTTTTGGTATTTGCAGTTTATAAGTTAAAATCCTAACATAGAACAGTGAGCTATTAACCATCATCAAAGAACTGCATGAAAACTTCACGGTATAGATTAGAACGTTATGATTTTTCCCCAGTCTTTCCTTATCCTAATGTTAGAAAATGGGTTCATTAAGATAGAAATCAATTCTGATTATTAAAGAGAACCCCACAACCATGGTGTTATGTTTTAAATTCTGAGTTTGTGTTTCTTTAGTGTTGCAAAGCCATCCTCTGCCCTGGGCACTCCCCAACGTTTTGCTGACTGGTACTGGTGGTACCTGACTGACCCTGGCCTCTGCACAGGTACTAATGAGGCAAAAGCTTTGCAGAGGCTGTTAGTATGTATAAATATGTCAAAATAATAAAGTATCATAACATGTACTGCATTACGCTGCAGCTTTTTTTATTGTTGCATAATTTAGTCAACACTGCAACATCTTTTTGGCCTCCATTGCTGCATAACTCCAGTGGCCCGTAAGCAGGCTGCACATGTTAAAAGTGTTTGTGCATGAAGCAGAGACCATGAAGTTTGTAAACTTAGAAGCTGATTACGATGGCAGGAGGACTTCAGTCCGTCCGCAATCGAAGCGGGGAATGAGACCGCTGGACTTTAAGGTGGCGGCCCCATGATAGGCATTACAATGTGACCGCCACTATGGCATTCGCAGGGCCTATCTTTTACATTGCAGCAGGTGCTGATGGCTGCATCATCCGCCGCAATGTAAAAAAGGACATGTTACATATATCACTGCACTACATGGCAGGCACAATCGGGCGCCTGCCACATGGTGCCGTGATATGTAGGGGGGCATCTTAGATATCCCCTGGGTCCCATGTCTGGGGGCTGAGGGGACAGGGGCCTGCTACGGTCCCCCAATGTCCTTTCCACCAACTTTTTCATGGGGGTGAACCACCATGGATAGGCTGGCGGGTAAAGGGTATCATAATCCCTACTGTGGTGGCTGGTAGGCACCACCAGCATTGTAGGAACAACAAGCCCCTCCGCCGCACTGGCGGGCTCAAAGGCACCAGTTGGGTGTGTGGTGGTGATCTTTCCGACCGCCAGGAAACCACCCGCCATTGTAATATTGCTGGCGGTAATGCAGTCAACGATGGCGGTGGAACCGCCACTGACGGGGTGACGGGACAGTCCCACCTCCATTATAATCACCCCCTAAGTTTGGTGTGCATGCAAATCGTTCATTACTGATCCCTGGTGAGTTGCACCACTACTGCTAAAAAAGGCCGATGGAGGTACCGATGGGTGCAGTGGACTGGCCTCAAGGATCTTGTGACCTCAGTGACAGTCACTGTCGATGGTGTGTCTAGGGTGTGCTTCTTTGTATGCCTGCTCGCAAGACTGGAGGTGAACTGCTGTATGGATTGTGGTGGACAGCCTTCAAGGTTAACTCACACTTGCCGCCATTAGGGTCCACCTACGGGTGCTAAGACACCAGGGCTTCTAAGGTCTATCGGGCCTTCTAAGGTGTAGCATCAGAATGAGCTCTGTCATGAGTGTGGTCTGGTGGACTAAGCATGAAGGCTGAAAATGGTGCTCAAGTTCCAAATTCAGCAGCTCTGGCCAGAGTGCCACATCCTCTCCCACACTGAACACCACACTGCCCCACTGAGAAAAACTTGCACTGCCTTAAGCTACAGCTCAATTGTGCTGCAACTAAATTTAAATTATGCACTAGACAACAGTAAAATGCTGCCTGAAAAAAACGAAGAACACCCTGGAAAAAGCAAACACTCATAAGGAATGCAAGAATAAGCAAAACATGTGAAATGTATTCAGGAACAACATGGTTACCTTAACAGTTTTTTTTGTTGTCAAATCTTTTTATTTCACCCCCATAACAGGGGGTTGCAGTGGAGTGACTTGTACACAGCGTTAAGCCTACAACCCAACAGGGCCGGCCGCGTTATAACATGAAAAAATGGAAAACCGTTGACAGTACTCAAGCTCAAGGTTATACACAGCGGTTTACCTACAACCCATAAGGGCCGTTCGCGTCATACTCAGTCAACAGATGTTATGTTATGTTATGTTAGTTGCATTTTAATGCGCACAGCTGCTCCAGCGAAGGAGCGTCCTGGCGCAGGGAAAGGTAAACACAACACAACACTAGGTCCGGTAACAAAAAGCAAACAGTAAAAGCTAGAAACAATTAAAACAGGAAGGTTTTCAGGGCCCTGCGGAAAGACATTAGGTCATTCGAAAGGCGGATTTCCAAGGGGAGCGCATTCCAGAGGGTTGCGGCTTTCACACGGAAGGAGCGACCCCCCATCCGACTAAGTCTGAAGCGGGGAACGACCACCAAGGACTGTCCAAGGGATCGTAGTGAGCGGGTAGGAACATAGGGAGAGATCAGTGTATTCAGTATTCCGGGTGCCAACTCTCTCAGAATTTTAAAAACCAGGCAGAGAGCCTTGAATTGGATACGCTTGCATATCGGGAGCCAGTGCAAGGACCGCAGGGTATTAGAGGTGGGGCAGGTTCGAGGCAGACCAACCACCGCCCTAGCCGCCGCGTTCTGGACTCGTTGTAAACGGAGAATCTCGGCTTGGTTCGCTCCTAAAAGGAGAGAACTGGCGTAATCACTGCACAAGATAGCCCAATCCCCGGTACATCTGGAACCATTAAACCCAGAGGGTTAGAACTATAAGACCAAGATGATCAAAACTTCAGTAGACGACAGAAAAGAGGACAGCAAAGTAGAGAAGACAGTAGGAATAGAGGAAAAGAGGAGACTAAGAGAGAGAAGAGCCACTAGACGCCAAGAGTGGGGGCTGAGAGGGGGGATGAAGGGGCACTGTGTCATCCGTCGGGGCAGTCAATGTCATGGATAATGCGCAAAGCCTCACACACCAAAACCTCATGCCAGCAATCTACCGGGGTCAGGGGGCACTACAGCATCTTCCACTAATCGTAGCGCCCGGAGCTTAGGGGGCATGTGGTTCGCATGCTCTATGGTGCATAGATATTTCACTAGGGGTTGCCACACTGCTTTGAAGCGCACATCTCGGGCCTGCAGCCGGGCTGTGAGAAGTTCCATTGTCATGACATGCCAGAGGCGCACAAACCACGCAGCGATGGGCGGGGCTTCCACCTTCTTCCAGTACAGAGCAATGAGCTGCCTAGCCGCTCCCAGCATTTGAAGCGCCAGCGCCCATTCGCTCCAAGTGAGGGCCTTCAATCCTACAGGTTTAATACCCAGTAGTATCGTACAAGTGGCTGCAGGCAGAGGAAACCCCAGTTCCCCCATGATGTGGATTAAGACCTCCTTCCAGAAGAGGGTCAGCAAGGGACAGGTCCACCATATGTGCAGGAAATCCCCAGTCGCAGATCTGCACCTCCAACACACGGGGGAAGAGTTTGGGAACATTCTATGTAACCGCTGCGGTGTGTAGTACCACTGGGTCATCATTTTGTAGGCATTCTCCTGTTGCGATATACTACGGTAAATCCGGGGTATGTCACGCCATAGTCTGGACCACTGTGCCGGGGTGATATCCACACCCGAGAGGGAGTGCCAGCGTTGCTGGTATTGCAAAAAACACAGTTGATGGACAGAATGTAGAACAATGTCATACATTCACCCCAGTACAAGGATCTGGGCCTAAATCCATCGTTTTTTTGCACTCCACACCACCCTGGGTTAGACACTGGCTATATGCAAATCAGCTCTGACCCTGTGCCTCATGGGAACAGTCCAGTCCGAACTACCAAGCCATGTCTTTCCCAGACTGGAATCAAGCATCCAAGGACCGGTTTCTGGCTATCAGCCTTCATTCAGCCTGGATAGCTTGACTCCAGTGGTGTGGAGAGCCTGGGACTCACGTCTGAGCATACCCAGCCCGCTCGGGGTGAACATTGCAAAAAACACAGTTGATGGACAGAATGTAGAACAATGTCATACATTCACCCCAGTACAAGGATCTGGGCCTAAATCCATTGTTTCTTTGCACTCCACACCACCCTGGGTTAGACACTGGCTATATGCAAATCAGCTCTGACCCTGTGCCTCATGGGAACAGTCCAGTCCGTACTACCAAGCCATGTTTTTCCCAGACCGGAATCAAGCATCCAAGGACCGGTTTCTGGCTATCAGCCTTCATTCAGCCTGGATAGCTTGACTCCAGTGGTGTGGAGAGCCTGGGACTCACGTCTGAGCATACCCAGCCCACTCGGGGTGAAAATTGCAAAAAACACAGTTGATGGACAGAATGTAGAACAATGTCATACATTCACCCCAGTACAAGGATCTGGGCCTAAATCCATCGTTTTTTTGCACTCCACACCACCCTGGGTTAGACACTGGCTATATGCAAATCAGCTCTTGCTGGTATGGTAGGGAAGGCGGAGTGTGCGGGTGCTGTAAAATCCGGTAGATTTTGGAGATCAGTCCCTTCGTCTCTGTAAAGAAGCGAGCCAATTGCTCAAACGGAGTAAAGGCGCGTGTGGCCGCATGATAGGTATCGTCTGCTAGCACCCAGTGCTTCAGTTGAGCGTATTGCAGTCCGGCCGCAAGCGGCACTCGGAATTCCTCCCTGCAGGCCGCAAAAGTCTTGAGGGAGCCTCCATCAAACAGATCCGTGAGCACCCTACAGTTGCCTTGAGGCCACTTACGGAAAGCCCCCGTCCGATGTGCCGGGGGAAAACTTGGATACACTTCGATAGGGGTATGAGGCGAGGGGAAGGTTGTAAGGCCCTTACAGACCCCTATTCTGTTCCAAATCTCCAGCACCGTTTTTTTGGCACCGCTAGGTATACGCTCTTAGATCGTCCTGCCCTAGGCTTCCATGCCAGGTCCCATATGGTGCGCCCGGTCACGGCCCTATCCATATGAAGCCACCCTTTTTCGCTCTCTGTTACACCCTACTCCACTACATACCGAAGGTGTGCAGCCCAATGATATTCCACCAGATTGGGGCAGGCCAAACCTCCCCGGTCCCTAGACGCCATCAGGAGAGCTTGAGAGAAGCGAGGCCTCTTCCCCCCCCCTGATGAAGTTCGTTAGATCTCGCTGGAGACCTCTGATGCTATGTAGCGGTATAGGAGTAGGGAGACATTGAAATAGATACAGGATTTTGGGCAGGATGGACATCTTGACAGCGTTGATTCTTCCCAGCCAGGATGGTACAAGCGGTCTCCACCGCCTCAGGTCCTCAAGGATCGATCGCCGATAATCTTTCCAGTTGGCTTGTGTCCAGCCGTCCAACGAGGGGGTCAACGTCAGGCCCAGATACCGGATGTGCTGGGTCGACCATTTATAAGGGGCTAGTTGCTCCAAGGAGGGGATGTCCGATTGCGGGATAGTGAGGCTGAGTACCCAGGACTTGCTGTGGTTAATTTTCAGGCCAGAAGCCCTCTCAAAAAGGCACAGCGCAGTGTGCACTGCCGGCAGGGACTCTCGGGGCTGCGTGAGTGCAAGGATAAGGTCGTCTGCAGGAACACCGTGGATATTGGGGTCCCTCCGTATCATATCCGCCAGGGGATCAACTGCGAGGGCGAATAATAGGGGCGAGAGCGGACAGCCTTGCCTGGTGCCCTTTCCAATGTTGATCAGCTCCGAGAGCTGCCCGTTGACCCTTATCCTGGCCCGCGGTGCAATATATGGGGCCATGATCCTGGCAATCATCTTCGGGCCGAACCCCACCCTGCACAGTACCGCCCTGAGGAAGGACCAGTCCACCCGGTCAAACGCCTTCTCCGCGTCTAGCGAGAGAAGACAAGCTGGGATCCTCCAGTGGTGTGCCTTCCCTACCAGGTGGGCACCTGGTAGGGAAGGCACGTTGTCCGCTCCCTGACGACCGTGGATGAACCCATTCGCTTCGCTAATAATTTGGTGTAAATCTTAAAGTCCGAGTTCAGAAGAGCAATCGGTCGGTACGACGCGCACAGTGAGGGGTCTTTCCCAGGCTTCGGGATCAAGGCAATTTCTGCCAGCCCCATATCAAGGGATGGACCCACCTCCTCGGTAAAGGAGTTAAACAGGCGTAAAAGGTAGGGGCCTAGCTGTGCTTGATACATGCGATAGAAGGATATGGGAAGCCCATCAGACCATGGCGTTTTCCCCAAGGGGAGCTCACGGATTGCCGCAGCTATCTCCTCTGGCATGATCTGTTCCTCCAGTTCCTTTGCGTGTTGCGGATACAGTGTCGCACCCCCGTAGTGCCCCAGTACTTCCTCCACCAGCTCCAAAGGTGGCTTCTCTTCCGTGTATAACGCCGTATAATAGTCCAGAAAAGCTCGACACTTATCCCTTGCCACCACCACCCTGGTCCCGTCGGACAGTTGAACATTTGCAATATGCTCTTTCGCGGCTCGGGCCCTCAGCCTCCGCGCCAACAGCTTCCCCACTTTGTCCCCCCCTCAAAATACCTCTGTTTCAGTGCCAGGAGGGATTTCTCTGCCCTATTTGTGCGCATCAGCCTGAGCTGTCCTCCAAGATTAGCTAGGTGCCGTCTCGTGTGCCGAGTAGAGTGGCCCTGATCCTGCGTTTCCGCCGCCCTCAAGTCTGCCACAAGTTTATCTTTCAGTGCACGTGCTTCATGCGCCCTTGCAATCGAGAGGGAAGTGATATGGCCCCGTATGGTAGCCTTGAAGGCATCCCAGACCACAGGGAAGGGTGTTTCAGGGAGGTCATTAGTCTCAAAGTAGGAGACAATGGCTCCCCTAATGTCTTCCACGTCCGCCGCGTCCCGCAGAATACTCGGCGGGAGGCACCACCTCCGTTCCCGGGCAGGGCATGCCGCCGGGTCCTGCAGCAATAAATCAACGTGGGCGTGATCAGAGAGGGAGATGTCAGACATATCGACCTCCACCGTGTCGCAGAGGAGATCACTAGTAACAAATAAGTAGTCTATGCGAGAGTAGGATCTATGGACATGTGAGTAGTATGAGTACCCTCGCTTATCCGGGGAAAAGTACCGCCAGGCGTCGAACAGCCCAAAGTCCGTCAACTGCTTGCGCAGAGTCGCCGACATTGCCCCTGTGCCACTGGAGGAGTTCTCGCTCCGGTCTATCTTAGAATTCCATACTAAATTGAAGTCTCCGCCCACAATGAGTGATGAGCCGGTCTGCGGTATCTGCCCCCCTAGGAGGTCTCGAAGGTAACGGTCCTGCGCCTGATTAGGGGCATATACATTGCACAGGGTGATGTGACGGCGCCCAATTTCTACCTCCACACGAAGAAATCGTCCATCGCCACCCCGGTAGGGTCTGCCGCCCCCCTGCCCGATGCCAGCCCTGCACAAGATTGCCACTCCCGCTGTCTTGGTGTCAGCTGCAGCCCAAAACTACCTTAACAGTTTTAAACTCATTATTCAGAAATCAGTAAGTGATTTTGCCTGTAAATTTCAGGACATGGCTACAGGACCAGTCAGGAAGGGACCCGTTTCAATGTCCATTGCTTAAATCCTTTCAAAATGTAAGCAGTTTGGTTCAAAAAAAGACCACATCCCCGAACACAGAGCCGCAGTACACATTTTATAAGCTAAAATAATTAAAACAGTTGAAAACGATCATATTAAACGTTTCTACTCCACTCATCAACCAGGTATTGCAGTCCCTTAAGGGATGGTGCGCTTCTCCACTCTGGAACAACAATGTTCTTCAAAGAAAGAAGAAAAAAGAAAGTAGCGCTTTCACTGGCAAACTATGTAAAGTGGTGCTAATGTGTGTGGGTGTAAATAACAATCTGGCCTGTCTGCTGAGCACTCTGTATCACTTTATTTAGGTATTTAATAATTTTTTCTCCCCGTCCTGAGGTTTTCTTTGGAATTATAAAACGATCAGCAAATGGGGACATTTCCAGCCAAAGTGTTCTTCCTATTTTGGATCCATTTCACAGGGAAATAAATAAAGACAAAGAGGCAAGAGAGAGAATGTAAGAGCTGTCTCGAAATCAGAACTTAATGAGGAGGAAGACAGAGACAGAAAGAGATAGAGGAAAAAGAAAGAGAGAGGGGGAGGAGGGCCGCTGCCAGAGGCATCAGGACTCAGGAGAAGTTGACACTGTACTTGTCTTCTCTGAGTATGAAAGAAAAGAGACAGAGTTTTTTTCCTTCTCTGCTCTTCCCAGGACGCCGAGCCTTCCTGCAGCATAACAAAGGGCATAGGGCGGGTGGCCTCTTTGACTCCAGGCAAGTCAAGTGCAGGGCCATTAGGTAGCGCTTTCTCGCGCTAATGGCCCTGTGAATAACAGAAGGGAGAGGGGAAATTCTTTTGTCCCCTCGTCCTCCCCATGCTTGTCCACCGTGTCCCCCCCACTTTAAAATCTGGGGGGGATATATCCCCCTCGTCCCCCACACTTCCTACGCCCATGTGTTGTAGGTGCTGCCCTCGAGTTTGTTACATATTTGTTTAATTAGTAAATACTGCTTCTAGTGCTTAATCCTCAGCTCCGGCGCTTTTAGCTTCAATTAAGGACACACTAATTTAGAAGACAGGCGATTTCCCCCATAATAACAGGATTTGGAGCCACGCCATGCCGAGGCTCGAACCCCCGCTCCGAAATCGGTAGTTCTAGCCAAGTCCTCCCCAAAACAATAAGTGCCGGGGGTCTATCTAGTCAGCACATTTCTCGTCTTAACGCTGCATCCTGAGGAGAACCCTGGCACTTTTTATTAGGTCGAGCCTGTTCTGGGGAAGACTTCATATAGGGGCTTTCAGAAATCACTTCAGATGCTCGCACACGCTTTGTGTGTGCTTTTACTTTTGCCCCAGGCTATTGGCCTTTGCGTGCGTCTTTTTGACAGACAACACGCAATTGGCCAAAGGTGGGCGCATTTTGCATTGCTCTGCCCATGGCCTATTGGTGTTGGTTACCCGCACAGCCGCCATGTGGTTTCAATTATCGTGCCCAGACACGGGAACGATAATTGAAACCAATTGTCTTGCTGTGGCACGCACCACGCACACCACTCGGGGCTTGTACTTTTTTGGATCCATTTCACAGGGAAGCAACTAATTGAAAGAAGGAAAGAGAGGTTGTGAACTGTTTAATTTTTTGCATTTTTTCCAACACGGGAACCCTATTGTATCCTCTGGCAGAACAGGAATTATGTGCTACAGCACTTTCCAAACTAATGCATGGAGAGGCTTCTTAAGGGATACCCTAGCGAATGTTTAAATGTGCCTTAGTTTTTAATTAATTTCTCAATTCATGCCGAAACCGTCCAATCGATTAATTTATATTTTAATGAAAAACTGCATTCATCGTGCTTTAACATTTAAAAAATGCCTTTGGTGTGTTTGCCGCCTATTTGCTGTACCGTCGTCCCTTGCTACCCTGGGGAAGTATGGGTTTGCGTGTGCGTTTTACCGCTGACCTCCCACTCTGCCTTGTTGCTTACCCCTCCTACTCCATCCTGTGTTGTTTGCCCCAACTCTATCCTGCATCGTTGCTTGCCCACTTCCACTCTCCCACCCAATCCCACTTTGTTGCTTGCCCTCTCCTGGCTCATCCTCCCGTTGTTGCTTAGCCCCTTCTACCTGGGCATACATTGTTGCTTGCTTGCTCTCACCCGCCCCATTTTATTACTTACCACCCTCCTGCCCTATCCCCAGTTGTTGCTTTGCCCCTCCCACCCCGTACTATGTTGTTGTGTGCCCACTTCTACCCCATCCCATGTTGTTGCTTGCTTCCTCCCACTCTCATGTCCTCCTGTCCCTCCAGAAAAAACAAGCATTGGCAAAAGCAATATATTTCATCTGCATGATCTGTTGGCTTTGCCAATGTTTTTAGCCCTTTTACACAGCTGGTGTGCAGCTTTGCCGAAGGCTTTTTCATTAAAAAGAAATTACTATGACATGGCCAACGCTTGCTGCTTTGGAGTGTGTTTTGCAAATATTGGTGGCAGGAGGCATAACACCCTCCATGTTGCATGGCCACCCTCCCTCCGAGAAGCCTCCCAACAGCAATAAAAAAAAAGCAATATGATGCAGCCAGGGTGGACTTCATCCAACTGCTTTAAAATAAATTATAATTAAGCCATACTGCACAGAAGCTGCACTGTTGTGCAATATGGCTAAAAACATTGACAAAGCCAATAGCTTGCATAGGGGAGATCTATTAGATTTGTTAGTGATTTTTTTAGGTCGAGCTTGGGCAGTGCAGGCGGCGCTCTGTAAGGCATGCTGTATTTATGTGTGGCACAGAAGCTCCTCCCATTTCCCGCCCATCTGTTCAATTTGCTCCTGTTACTGTCCTTGCGAAATCGTTACTTTTCATTTATATGCTTAGTATTCCCTCTTTGGTACCGCCTTGTCTGCATTTGTAACCTCCAATAAAGACTGGACTTTTTACTTGTGTTGTTACACGGTCTGCTTTATAAGCCGGTGAGCACTATTTTCTTTAATCATCTTCCCCTATTTCACCCACGACATTGCAGCAGGCCACCTACTTGTATATTATTTGTATTTAAATTATAGTGCGGTTCGCTTTAACTGTAGTGGCAGCGCTTATTTAATTAACAGCACGGGACACTTTAACTTTAGCTCCTGCACTAATTTAATTATTTAATTAAGGGCGTGGGCCGCTTTCACTTTAGAGGCCGTGCTACACAACCTTTTAATTCATTTTTTTCCCGCTTTGTGTGAAAGCGCACCATACGCACTTTCGCTTTAATGTTGGCTGCGTCCTTTTCTTTAGACGCTGCTCACTGTAACCTGAATGCAGTGAGCAGTGCAAGCACATCACTGGAAAATGTGATTCCTACTGTAGCTAAGAGGTACTCTTGGCTTTCAGTTTCTATAAGCTCAAAACATAGTTTAAACTAGGGGTGGGCAGAAAACTCCGCTCCGCCAGCATAGCGGATAAAGCCAGCCACCCCTGGTCCCCGGCCCGGTCCCTGCTTCCGAACCCTAGCCAGGCCGGGGAGAGCCTCCCCGGGCCCCGGTGGACCCTCGTCTCCACCACTCAGACCCTCGGCTGGCTTGCAGGACAGAGGGCTCCTGCATCGGGGGCCCGCTGGACGGAGCATGAGCCCTGGGCCCGGTCCCAGCTTTGGAACCTTAGCCAGGCCGGGGAGAGCCTCCCCGGGCCCCGGTGGACCATCGTCCCCAGCGCCCAGACCCTCGGCAGGCTTGCAGGATTGGGGGCTTCCGCAACCTGGGATGGAGCACGAGCCCCGGGCCCGGTCACAGCTTCCGAACCTTAGCCAGGCCGGGGGGAGACATCCCGGGCATCGATGGGATCCCGGGACCATCGGCTGGCTTGCAGGATGCGGGGATCCCGCACCCTGGGGCCTGCCGAATGTAGCTCAAGCCCCAGGCCCGGACCCAGCTTCAGAACCCCAGCCAGGCTGGGGAGAGCCTTCCTGTGCCCTGATGGACCCCTTAACCTACGCCCGGACCCTCTGATGGCTTGCAGGATGGGGGCTCCCACACCCCGGGGCCTGCCAGACGGAGCTCAAGCCCCGGGCCCAGTCCCAGCTTTCAAACCCTAGCCAGGCTGGGGAGAGCCTCCCCGGGCCCCGGTGGACCCCAGTCCCCAGTGCCCGGACCCTTGGCTGGCTTAGAGGATGGGGGCTCCCACACCCCAGGGCCTGCTGGATGGAGCTCAAGCCCCGGGCCCGGTCCCAGCTTCCAAACCCTAGCCAAGCCGGAAAGAGCCTCCCCGAGACCCAGTGGACCCCTGTCCTCAGCGCCCGGACCCTCAGATGACTTGCAGGACGGGAGGGGTTCACGCATCCCGGGGCCTGCTGGACGGACCTCAAGCCCCGGGCGCAGTCCCAGCTTCCCTACCCTAGCCAGGTCATGGAGACCCTTCCCAGGGCCACGGCGGACCCCCCTGTCCCCATCAC